>NC_091198.1:3830547-3915547 GCF_040958095.1 Procambarus clarkii | reverse complement strand
ACATCACGTCAATTTTGCGAGCCGCTGTGATTTAGAGAACATTAGTTTTTGGCTTTAAGGGGAATTTATGCGTCAAAATAAGATATACTGTTCAAGAGGACCGGTTGTAGAGAGCTGCTACGACCACAGGGAAGTGAACGGTGAACTGTTCAAGAAACGTTCAAGCGAAAATTTGTATCAGTGCTTTGAGGACGCGCTGATAATGTTTCTTACTTTCATGGTAATATTCGTTGTAGCTGGCAAGGTTATGCACCTCATTTAACGTTTTGTACCAATTGACAGCATAATGATCCGCTCGTTACTTTAAACACGAGGACTGGTAGACCCAGGTATAAATGGACTCGAACGTCGATGTGTTTATTTCCGAGATGTCGTGTTCCTGTAGGAATTAGGATAAACTCCTTTTGCGGGAACGCGATTGCCAGAATTTTGTCTTTTCTTAACACGACCTAAACCGATATATCTTATAAGGGCATGTTTGGGGGGCGCGCGAACACATGCACGCACACACTCACTAGTGGAGTCCAACATGGTTTAGTTCTTAGACCTATCCTGTTTCTGATATATGTAAGCGATCTCCCAGAGGGAATAAACTCGTTTCTCTCAATGTTTGCTGATAATACAAAAATTATGAGAAGGATTAAGACAGAGAAAGACAGCAAGAGGCTACAAGATGACCTAGACAAACTGAAGAAATGTTCCAACCAATGGCTACTAAAGTTCAACCCAAGTAAATATAAGGTAATGAAACTAGGTGGAGGGAACAGGAGGCCAGACACAGGACCGAATGTGAGACGAAGTCCTCCACGAAACGGAGAGAAAGATCTAGCAATTGATATCACACCGAACCTGTCTCCTGAAGTCTGAATCAAAGAATATCAACAGCGGTGTATTCAAGAGCTAACATCATAACTGCCTTTATAAAGTTTTGTAAGGAATCATCATGAACCTTGTATACCACATATGTAAGACCAATGCTGGAGAATGGACTTCAGCATGGAGTCCATACCTTGTCAAGCATGAGACGAAGTTGGAGAAGGTTCAAATGAATGACTAGACTTGCTCCAGAACTAAGAGGTATGAACTACGAGGAAAGCGCACGCGCACGCACGCACGCACGCACGCACGCACACCGAACGCACGCACGCGCACGCACGCACGCACGCACACACACACACACACACACACACACACACACACACACACACACACACACACACACACACACGCGCACGCACGCACGTACGCACGCACACACACACACACACACACACACAGTGCCACACAAGAGGCTACTGCGAAAGTTGGAGATGCAGGCTGGAGTGAAAGGGAAGGTACTCCGGGGGATAGAGGAGTACCTAAGCAACAGGAGACAACGAGTCAGTGTGAGGGGTGAGGTCTCAGATTGGCGAGACGTTACAAGAGGAGTCCGGCAGGGGTCAGTCCTTGGACCTATACTGTTTCTGGTATATGTAAATGATCTCCCAGAGGGTATAGATTTGTTCTTCTCAATGTTTGCCGACGATGCAAAAATTATGAGGAGGATTGAAACAGAGGATGATAGTAGGAGGCTACAAGATGACCTAGATAGACTGAGTGAATGGTCCAACAAATGGCTGTTGAAGTTCAACCCGAGTAAATGCAAAGTAATGAAACTAGGCAGTGGAAACAGGAGGCCAGACACAGGATACAGAATTGGATATGAAGTACATAATGAAACAGAAAGAGAGAAAGATATAGGAGTTGATATCACACCAAACCTGTTCCCTGAAGCCCACATAAAGAGAATAACGTCTGCGGCATATGCGAGGCTGGCTAACATCAGAACGGCGTTCAGGAACCTGTGTAAGGAATCATTCAGAATCTTGTATACCACATATGTAAGACCAATCCTGGAGTATGCGGCCCCAGCATGGAGCCCGTACCTTGTCAAGCACAAGACGAAGCTGGAAAAAGTCCAAAGGTATGCTACTAGACTACTCCCAGAACTAAGAGGCATGAGTTATGAGGAAAGGCTGCGGGAAATGCACCTTACGACACTGGAAGACAGAAGAGTAAGGGGGGACATGATCACAACCTACAAAATCCTCAGGGGAATCGACCGGGTAAACAAGGATGAACAATTCAACACTGGAGGGAGGCGAACAAGAGGACACAGGTGGAAGCTCAGTACCCAAATAAGCCATAGAAAGATTAGAAAGAACTTTTTCAGTGTCAGAGTAGTTAGTAAAGGGAATGCACTAGGAAGTGATGTGGTGGAGGCTGACTCCATACACAGTTTCAAATGTATATATGACAGAACCCAGTAGGCTCAGGAATCTGAACACCAGTTGAGAGACGGGACCAAAGAGCCAAAGCTCAACCCCCGCAAACACAACTAAGTGAATACAACTCGGTGAGTACAAACATACAAGCACGTATACAACACAAACCCAGCACGATGACAGACACATACTGGAAGGAGAGGCTTAACTCCAACACAATTTATGCGTCACAGAAAACCGCGACGTACCATGGATGGGGAACTGCGGCAACATGGATGCATTGTATTGGTGGCGGAGGCGGCGCTGCAGGTAGCGACGATAGAGGCATTGCAGCTGCAGGTAGCGACGATAGAGGCATTGCAGCTGCAGGTGGCGGCAGTATAACTGTAGGTGGCGGCGTTGCAGATGTAAGTGACGTTGGCGGTAGCATGTTAACTGCAGGTTGTATAGTGGCAGCGCCGTTGTATCTGCAGGAGACGGTGGCAATACCTTTGCACCTGTAGGAAGACGGCGGCGCTACAGCTGTAGGAAACGGCGCTTCAGCTGTAGGAAGACGGCGGCGCTACAGCTGTAGGAAGACGGCGGCGCTACAGCTGTAGGAAGACGGCGGCGCTACAGCTGTAGGAAGGCGGCGGCGCTTCAGCTGTAGGAAGACAGCGGCGCTACAGCTGTAGGAAGACGGCGGCGCTACAGCTGTAGGAAGCGACGGCGCGTCAGGTAAAGGCGGCGGGACCCTCGCTAACGACCGCTCCTTAAATCATAATTACCCACCGTTTCCTCAAGGCTCGCGCTCCGTGCTCTCTGTTCCCTGACTGTTGATGTCTGCGGCACTGTTTGTCTCGCCCGGGACGCTGACCTGTGTGACCCGGAGCCCGGCACACGTGACACGTCTCACCTGTGACCTGTGTCTAAGGACTTGTATCCAGATACATGACCAGGGACATGTGTCCAGGTACCTGTGTTCAGGGAGCTGAATCCAGGGGCCTGTGTCCAGATACCTGTATCTAGGGTCCCGTATCCATGGACCTGGATACAGGGACGTGTATTCTAACCGAGATCTGTGACCCGTATAAACGGGTCTATCGACCCTTGAAATGCTATACACAAAGTGCATAACAATCGCGGCTGCTGTAGGTGTTTACCCGCTCCTCAACCCTGCAAATGATCTGCAGCTTTGAGTGCGTCGTTGATTGCATAACATGAACGTTACTCCAGCATGCACCATTGAGAACACGCACTGCACGTCACAGCCGCATGCATCAGTGCGTTCCTTACATGCAGTCCCTCACCAATTTTTCAACCTGCATCAACTATTTCGTGACCCCCACTTTTTTTTCCTCTCTCTCCCCTGTGTGACGGGCACCCCTGGTGTGACGGGCACCTCTGGTGTGACGGGCACCCCTGGTGTGTGAGGCAGGCCGGGGGATGATCTGTAACCCCTGGTGGGAGGGAGCAACCCCAGGAAGGACTGGCCTCCGGTTCCATCGGGACTAATTTGTAGTATTTGCTGGTGGCGGAGTTGACCGCAGGCAGCGTGATGTGGGTGTAGTGAGGCGATACACGGGCATGGCTACACATATATACTCCTACACATACAAGGAGACAAAGACACACAATTCGCGAACCAATACGCACGCTCGCACCTACACCTGTACACAAACGCACATGCTCACATGCGTGTACGCAAGCGCATATGCTCACATGCGTGTACGCAAGCGCACACGCACACAAATGTGTCGTAGTCTTGAGGGACCCGGTTCGATTTCCGGCCAAGAAAGAAACAAATGGGCAGAGTTCCTTTCAGCTGATGCTTCTGATCACCTTGCAGTAAATAGGTACCTGAGAGTTAGACAGCTGCTACGTGCAGTATTCCATACACACACATACAGAGAGAGAGAGAGAGAGAGAGAGAGAGAGAGAGAGAGAGAGAGAGAGAGAGAGAGAGAGAGAGAGAGAGAGAGAGAGAGAGAGAGAGAGAGAGACAGAGAGAGAGGTGAGGGGTGAAGGGGAGGGGGAGGAGCCAGTAGCACCAGCTGTGGTGTACAATTAGACGCTTCGTTATAACATCAAAGCTGGCCCGCCCTCCCCGCCCGGGTCAACCCCCTACCTGCACACGCCCGCCCCCTTCTCCCCACCACAACCACCTCTTACACCTACTAACTTTTGTCTTTTTTTTTGGGGGGGGGGGGGGATGGGAGCAAAAATGATGGAAGGCTCAGGTGAAGACACGTTTAAAAATGTGAAATACAATGAGAGTTATGAAAGCAGGCGGACTGTCCGCCTTGCTGACGCGATGTGTGGGCCGCTAAGTTAAGCTTGCTCTTGCTCGTCAGGGAGCTGTGAGAGTGTGAGAGGTTCTTCACATGTCTTTCAGCTTATATGGATGTCTATAGACAAATACTGAGCAGCATTCATGTATACATATTACGATGCTTCTTCACATGTTATGTTGTTCTGTTTAAGGCTATTTATTTTATTATTATTATTTTCTATTGATATATATATATATATATATATATATATATATATATATATATATATATATATATATATATATATATATATATATATATATATATATATATATATATGTTTCATTGAATATGACCGCATATTCTGTATTTATTATTTTCTGGTTTAGGGCTTCTATCCCTCTAACTATTTTCTTAGCATCAGGGCTTAATTGAAATAGGAGTTCTCCAAAACTCATTTTCGTACTTTTAAGGTGAAGAAAAGAAGTGATTTACTATAGAGTGTATTACACTTATTTGTATAATTTGCACGACGTTTCGAACCTCCATGGTTCATTCTCAAGTGAACAGATCTTACAATACTAGTTGGTTTTATACCCGCATTAGGTCAGGTGATAATACAATGAAGGTGAAAACATGGGGGGATACATAAGGGATAAACATAGGGGCTGCAGAAGGCTTATTGGCCCATACGAGGCATCTCCTATCTAAACACAAAGATTAATCCAGTGTAATTGGCCTGTTATGTTGGACATTGTCTTCTGTGTTGGCATCGATATGTTCTTGTCTTGTCCTTACTCTCATGGTGGGTAGAGTAAATAGTTCCGTGATTTGGGTGTTCATGGTAGGTCGCTCTATTCTTATGCCATAAGAATAGAGCGACCTACCATGAACACCCAAATCACGGAACTATTTACTCTACCCACCATGAGAGTAAGGACAAGACAAGAACATATCGATGCCAACACAGAAGACAATGTCCAACATAACAGGCCAATTACACTGGATTAATCTTTGTGTTTAGATAGGAGATGCCTCGTATGGGCCAATAAGCCTTCTGCAGCCCCTATGTTTATCCCTTATGTATCCCCCCATGTTTTCACCTTCATTGTATTATCACCTGACCTAATGCGGGTATAAAATCAACTAGTATTGTAAGATCTGTTCACTTGAGAATGAACCATGGAGGTTCGAAACGTCGTGCAAATTATACAAATAAGTGTAATACACTCTATAGTAAATCACTTCTTTTCTTCACCTTAAAAGTACGAAAATGAGTTTTGGAGAACTCCTATTTCAATTAAGCCCTGATGCTAAGAAAATAGTTAGAGGGATAGAAGCCCTAAACCAGAAAATAATAAATACAGAATATGCGGTCATATTCAATGAAACATGTTTGAAAGAAAACCTGCTGCCAGTATACACCAATATATATATATATATATATATATATATATATATATATATATATATATATATATATATATATATATAACAGACAAAAAACAAATCTGTTTTCAATTATTGGGGGTGGAATTTCTGGTCGATATTTCTCCTGTAAATTATCTACTGTGGGGCTGGGATTTTACCTAGTAAATCGAGGCTCTTGGACCACCATCTGTTGGAGCGGGTCGTCTCATCTTGGGCCACCAGCTGTGGGAATAGGCGTCTCATCTTGGGCTACCAGCTGTGGTGAGCGGTCCTGGACCACCAGCTGTGGAAGCAGAGCGACTCAACTTGGGCCACAAACTGGGGGAGCAGGGCTTCTCATCTTGGGCCACCAGCTGTGGGAGTGGGGCGTCTCATCTTTGGCCACCAGCTGTGGGAGCAGGCGTCTCATCTTGGGCCACCAGATGTGGGAGTGGGGCGTCTCATCTTGGGCCACCAGATGTGGGAATGGGGCGTCTCATCTTGGGCCACCAGCTGTGGAAGTGGGGCGTCTCATCTTGGGCCACCAGCTGTGGGAATAGGCTTCTCATCTTGGGCCACCAGCTGTGGGAGCTGGGCGTCTCGTCTTGGGCCACAGGCTGTTGGAGCAGGCGTCTCATCTTGGGCCACCAGCTGTGGGGGCAGGGCGTCTCATCTTGGGCTTCCTGTAACACTGTAAAAGTGTTTGGTTTAGTTGTATTTAAAATACATAGAGATACATGAGTCACATACAAGAATTTGGGAAGGCGCCAAGTTGTTGGTCGGAGTTTCACACCTCTAAGAGTTAATGACCTCAAGTGATCTGAGGTCAGATCATGTTAATTTCACCTTACTTCTACTAATCTTTTAATTGGAGCCTGGTAGCCTTCAAACATGCCGACGTTTAAGGAGTGGCTTGGTAGAGAGCCGGAGGCTATCTACTTGTGGGCGGAGTTAGCTACTAGGTTCCCCCAATATATACTCGGAGAGTTATCGATTCGAGAGCATTAACGAGACAGAAGAACAGCAGCCAGCAGAGCAGAGAAGACGGCCCTAGCAGGAAGGCTGTCGGCCGGCAGGGCGGGACAGTCTGCTCAACTATAGACCCCCCCCCCTCTCAATCCAGCTATAGGCAGGCACTTGGTGAGTTGAACATTAAGGTGACTTGGTCGTGTTTTACAAGTGTTGTGTGATGATCAGGGCCAGTCAGTTGTAGTGTTCTCAGATTCTTGGAGGATGACTCACTTTACATATATAGATCTTGAACATTCCTTAAATTATGATACTTAGTATGTGAAATATAATTGAATTTATTATTTAAATTGCCTTTGTGTCCCATAGAGTTGAGTTGAGGTGAGAAAGCCTCTGTGATTACTGGTTTCATGATTTAATGAGTACATGATAAAGATGGGACATACTAATAATGATCTTGATAACATCTTTTGTGAATATTGTGATACAGACAAGTTCCATTCCTTGTCTTGTATGTAATGGTCTAAAATGGATGGTGGCAGCATTTCGTCTTCTACTATCTACTCTTCTACTTCTACCTATCTACACCTCTCCCTCCAACCCTCTCTAAACTCTCACTTTCAACTAATGACCCTCCTCGCTCCTCCCACCTCCCTACCTCTCACCCCAAACCCTCACTAATTACTTCACTATTCATTTCTTTCCTTTCGTTTTCTCTTACACGTTTGTGGCAGTGAAATGTATTCTAGAGTTCTCTCTAGAGTTTCGGGTAGCGGATCAAGTTACGGCGCCTTGTAGTCTTAGCACCTAGGTAGTCAAATACCTAGGTTACAAGGTGTTGAACGAGAGAGGCTGCCTTAGGAACTCTGGAGGTGCTCTAGAATAGTTAGCTAACTGGGGACGGGATAACGGACTAGAGAGAGCTGTTTCCCCCGGCCTCGTTAGTTAACTGGGGGGTGGAATAATGGACAAGATAGAGCTATTTCCCCCACCCCCCGTTACATTCCAGCTGTGGGAGCAGGTGTCTCATCTTGGGCCACCAGCTGTGGGAGTGAGGCGTTTCATCTTGGGCCACCAGCTGTGGGAGTGTGGCGTCTCATCTTGGGCCACCAGCTGTGGGAGTAGGGCGTCTCATCTTGGGCCACCAGCTGTGGGAGTGGGGCATCTCATCTTTGGGCGCCAGCTGTGGGAGCAGGGCGTCTCATCTTGGGCCACCAGCTGTTGGAGCAGGCGTCTCATCTTGGGCCACCAGCTGTAGGAGCAGGCGTCTCATATGGGCCACCAGCTGTGGGGGCAGGCGTCTCATCTTGGGGAACAGCTGTGGGAACGGAGCGTCTTACATACACCTCGAAGAGATCCAGGCCTAATATACTGACTTCACTGGCTCATACTACTACTGCGGCCATCCTGGTGGCGTCTGTGTGGCAGACAGAACATTACGACTTTGAACACTACCGAGTATTCAAATTATTCTTTTGTTTTCAAGTCTGCGCATAGTAAGCAGAGGATAAACAGATAACCTTGTGAACAAGATGTTAATACCCACTCAGCTTTGTTCTTCAATATATGGTCAAATAATTAAGCATTATTGTTGGCACATATCACGGAAGTTGTAATTATGCTTCAGTTCTGCACCTACGTGACGCTTAATTACCCTTGAGGAGGCGGCCGCAACACCTGAGAGATGTTTTAAACCAGATCCACCTCGTCACTGATTATATAAACAGTTAACACATGTTGTAAACAGTTAACACATGAGGTAATCAGTTAACATGGAGATTAACTTCACACCCGCACGGACCAAAAGGCTCACCACTCCCCACTCAACCAGCTATGGCGCTGACAAGTTGGGTTGCAGGGTGTACATTAATGATTAGGCGACCTATATGTGTGGCTGAGGGGTCAACGCTGTATGCTTTGCCTATCATGTCATCGATGACGCTCACCGTTTAAGGTGAGTTCGAATTATTGTAGTTATCTATGTTTTAAGGAATTCTCAAGCAGAGGCAAGAGTATTTGCCTGGCCAGGTCGAGGGTCGAGTTTAGTGTCTTGTGTTCACAGACAGAATTTTACGTTCATATGCACACACACACAGAAAAAATTTCACATTCACAAATACCCACCCAGATATAATACATACACAAACACAGTCCACACGTGCACGCACGTACGTAAATACACACACACACACACACAACAAACTCATATAGACATAATGTCATAATGCAGGTCTGGAATTAAGATGATCGACTGATAATTGTAAATGTCTACAGCCCACCAGCAACCAACACATGGACAAAGGAGGAACTGGATGACAAACGAAAGACCCTCATACTGATCATGAGAGAGAATATTGTAAAAGCAGATAAAGATAAATCATAATTGTTGGTACTTGGGAACTTCAACTTGAAAGCAATGGACTGGGAGGCCTACAAAGCAAGAACGGAGGACATTTGGACATTATTCTTATTCTGGAGACATTCGTGTATCAACACGTAAAGCAGGCCACAAGAATGGGGAAAGGGGATGTTCTGTCAATACCGGACCTAACATAAACCAGGAAAAATAAGATTTGACATCCAGTACCTTCCTCCTTGGGAAAGAGTGATCATGTCCTGTTGGAAAATAAAAATATTTTGAGATATTATCTAGAAGAGAATGGAGACAGTGAAACAGTTGTTAAACTCTATTTCAAGAGCGGACACTATGGGGAACTTTGAAAACTCTTTAAAGAGTTTAATTGGACAGATTTGTTGCTAAGGAAGGAAATAAATGAGATGTATGCCAAATTCTGCGAAGTATATGATGAAGGCACACAAACTTTCATACCAAAACAGAGATGTAGGACCAGAAAACAGGATTGGTTCAACATAAATTGTGAGAGGGCCAGAGAGGAAAAGACGAGAAAATTGGTTCAATATCGGAAGAGGCCTAACCCACAAACTTACAAGCATTATGTTACGGCCTCAATGGGTCGCAACCGGGTTCTTTTCTGGTGGTAAGAAAGTTCTGGTATCCGGCCCCAAGTTAGTAGTGGCTTTTAAGGGGTGAGCTCAATAATGCAAGTAAAACAAAAGGGGGAGGTACATTAAATACAACAGGTCATCACTTTATCCATATATAATTATTTTCCCATCACCATATATATATATATATTTAACTCTTAAAAGGAAGTATTACTACACTATATGTACACCAACGTCTCTCTCAGAAGACACTAAACACTCGGCGAAGCTCAATCGATGCAGTCTTGTACCGTGTTTCCTCATCCGTGGTACTACCCTCAGCAGGTACTGGGAAACAACAATGAGTCTTCCCTGGCCACGGGCCAGCCAAACTACCGTCTCTCTAAGTGCTTCCACGTGAAGGCCCACAACCACAGTCCAGCCTGGTGCTGGCAGGTACTAATCAGCCTCGCGCTGTTGGGCCACTTCACTTGCAGATACTAGGGTAGCGAGCCCTAGGCAGGAGCTTCATGTAACTCGCTGGTTACTCTCCTCTTCAGCACCTTAGTCAATTGTCTCTTCTACTAGCCAGCCCCGGGTATGGCGAATCCCTTCACTGCCACTCAACAGGCAGACAGTAGAACACTTCAAGTTCTCTTCCGGTGGCGGCTCACTGCTTCCTTAAAGCAGACTGGTGTAGAGATCTTGGCTGCCCTGGGTAGACTGCCTCTCCTTTTATCACAGCAACCCTACGTCGACTCTGGGAATACAGACACATCATCAGTACATTGGGACACTACATTGGACCACTAGGAAACATCACTTACTGGCTTAGACACATACATCCAACTCCGCTTATGACAGATGGCACTGCTTTTCTAAACACCACCTCACTAGAGGTCAGCACCAGCTACCTCACGAGCCGACTAGGACAGGAATCTAGTGCCTCTTGCTGGTACATTCCAGACATCACTAGATGGCGTTCTCCATGTTGTGGGGGGTTTCGGGAGCGGACTCACAGATGGCGTTGACGCCGCTGCTCCGTGCTCTGACGATGGACTTGGGTTCGTAACACCTCCCCACCAAAAAGGAATTTGGTTTGGGTTTCTAAAACAAAGGAAAACAAACCAAATTAGTACGTTAGTACAAAACCAAACAGACACACACAAACAATGGTCTGATGTGGCGAGGATGTCTTGTCTGCAAAACTCAGGGGTTCAGGTAGGATATCCCTTACGAGGTCGTGCGATGCCTGGGAGGAGGAAAGGAAGGCTGGTAGAGCAATTTGGGAGGCTGTGCTGACACCAAGGCCGCCGAGTCTTACAGGGAGGGTTGCTTGTTCCCACTGAGAGTCATCCAATGGCAGGTTCAAGACTTTCACCAGCATGGACCTCAGAAGGGTGTCAGTCACCTTTAATTTAGGACTGTTGTAAGATGGAGAACACCTCAGAAAGTAAGTCAACTTTGGAAGAGATAAGCATCTTGTGAGGAGGAAGAGAGCATCATGGCCATCAATCTTGTCAATCCTGTCCAGCATTCTCCTTAGATCAGTGATTTTCGCAGCCAGGACCTCCTCGATTGCTTGTGGGCCAATGGGGGCACCCAGGAGAGTGCAGTCCGGTGGCTCGACAACAAGAATGTCTGGAAGAACATTTTTTATTTGGCCAGCGATGTCTGGGTTGCGGAAGTCTATTTCACATTTGGATGCATTGAGAGTGAGACCTAAAGCTGCTCCTTGATTTTCCTTATATCCTCCAAAATGGTTTCCGGGGTTCCAGCGAGAGTGCCATCATCCAGGTACCAGATGTTTAGCTCCCTTGTCAGACTATCAGTGACCTCTTTGATAGCTAGGCAGAAAAGGAGGGGGGCTAAGAGTCTATTTCATGCTCCCCAAAAAGAAGCTTAGAGTTCCCACTGTAGCGCGATCAGATGAATGGGTAAAAGAGAATGAAATGGTTGTGTACAGCCCTGAGGACAGCTCCAACAGACACGTGCATCCCACTGGTTATACAGGCTCCAACAGACTCGTGCTTCCCACTGGTTACACAGGCTCCAACAGACACGTGCTTTCCATTGGTTACACAGGCTCCAACAGACACGTGCTTCCCACTGGTTACACAGGCTCCAACAGACACGTGCTTTCCATTGGTTACACAGGCTCCAACAGACACGTGCTTCCCACTGGTTACACAGCTCCAGCAGACACGTGCATCACCACTAAAGGTCACACAAGGACTCGCGCTTCACATATAAATGAGTACACACACTTATATGCGCCTCACATACAGTGAACTGTGAAGGATAAAAGACCATTTGGTCAAGATGTGTGCTCAGTACTGACGAACCAGTACCAGAGTCTAAACCTGGAGGCTTCAGGCAGGTATTTATGGACGCAGGAGAGTTACGTGACGTACACAGTCGCTGACACTGTAGTGTAGGCGATGAGTGCAACAAAGGCGTCCCGCTCGCACCATTTGTCTGGGGCCCACAGCGGATTACATCGGGCTTTTAAAGACGCGTGTATTGCACAGAAAGCGGGTGCTCACAGAGTATTGAAAAAAAAGGCTTTATTAAGAACGAAATGGACAAGAAAGATTCATAACACGAGATGTTATGTATCTTGTGACAGAGGCCACACCATGTATAAAACAGGTAACCAAAACACGATGATGATACGGGTCGTTAAGCAGGAATATGTAGATAACAGCATCGTCCACCAGACAACGCACGAGCGCTGGCCTTGACTTCAAGCAGGAGGATACGCGTTGACGACTAAGAAACACAGGGTCGAATGCTGGCCTCAATTCAGCCCTCTTGCTTGGTGGCAGACGCTTCCATTCAACGATTAGTGAAAGTTTAATCATAGTGCCAATAGAAAAGGGGGGCCACACATAGTGCCATTGAAAAAGGAGGACCACACATAGTGCCATTGAAAAAGGGGCCCACACACAACAGGTAACAGTGTATACCATCAGTCTTGCTATCCACTCACTTTTCCTCGACTCTCGCCGCTAATTGACAATGAAGTTTAAATGCAATAATAATCGGTGCCCCGTTGTATTCGAGAGAGACATCTTGTGACTCTATATGGGAATCAAGTTATGCACGAGGGCGTCAAGTGGTCAGGTGGCCTTCCCTTCAAGGTGGCCAGGGTCCACGTCTGACACAGACGGCCATCTGTGTGTCAACACTCACCCACGACCACCACACATGTGTCCTGGTGAAGGATAACATGTATAACGAGGGGTTTTCTGTGTGTCAACACTCACTCATGATCACAAGACGTGTATCCTGGTGAGGGACAGCAGGTATAAAGAGGGGTTCTCTGTGTGTCAACACTCACTCATGATCACAAGACGTGTATCCTGGTGAGGGACAGCAGGTATAAAGAGGGGTTCTCTGTGTGTCAACACTCACTCATGATCACAAGACGTGTATCCTGGTGAGGGACAGCAGGTATAAAGAGGGGTTCTCTATGTGTCAACACTCACATATATATTTTTTTTCATTTCTCCAACCCCATACAACATAGTCTCTCGTCATTATATGTAATTTAAAACAAAATTATACGAAAATACCCAGCTGTTGAATATATAATTATAACGCTGCCTCATTTAAATTGCATTACGATGGTAAATTACTGCAGTTTAATATTTTAAAAGTTACATTTCGTGTCACTTCTGAAAATGCCTCAACACTGAGCCTAAATAAAACAAATCAACATTACTAAAATAGAAAAATATGATTGTGAAGTATTAATTTTAATTTGAAATCACTCAGTAGATAAAATATTGAAATTCTTGCGAGGCAAGATCAAGTATAACATTTGGGGATAACATCTCATGCTCGGTAATGATATAGAAAATTGGTTTACAGAGAATTATATAAAAAATATATATATGTAGTAGTTTCCTTGAATATTGATGTAAATATGATCTTTATATTGTGTATTATTTAATAAAGAAAAAAGTATACAACCGAAGGCTTTAAAGCCTTGAGAATGGGCAAGGAGGATGGAAATGGAAACATTATTTCACCCACTTTGTTTACTAATTTTGAGAACTTTATATCGTTAAGGTGGATTAGGTTAGATCAAGTTCGGTTGAACTAGGTTAGGTAAGCTTATGATAGGTTAATGTTATGCTGGTCGTGAATTGGTTGGATTACATTAGTAGGTTGCATTAGTGTTGACCAAAGGTTGCATTAGGTTAGGCCAGGAACTTTGTCTTGTGTAAGAAGCGATTTCTACCCGGGCTTTTAACCTGTAATCTACATAGTCATCTTACCTGGAACTGACTTTAACCACTATTACTGGTTCTTGCCAGATCATTTACCAACGTGAATTGAATCTTTATTTTTAGTTTATCACCTATTTATCGGTTCATTTTCACAACTATGCTGTTGAGTTACTGTTGGTTGCTGTTATAGTCCACTAAAGAGCGAAGATGTAAATTACCTGAGATATATATAAATATATATATATATATATATATATATATATATATATATATATATATATATATATATATATATATATATATATATATATATATATATATATATATATATATATTGCACCAGAGGTGTCACCCCCCCTATATATATATATATATATATATTAGTATATTTTGGTAGCAGTCTTTCCTGTAGACATATATTATTAAATATGACCGAAAAAGTAAGATTAATAATTCTAACACGAATTTTCTCAATCTTTCGTACATTATGCTTCACTGTTGGAGGTAAATCAAAAATCACTTCTCCAAAATTCATTTTTATTTCTAGTCTGACGCGACACGGGCGCGTTTCGTAAAACTTATTACATTTTCAAAGACTTCACAAATACACAACTGATTAGAACTTGCGTTTCCCTGATTTTATATCTACATTTGAGTGAGGTGGGAAGGGTGATGTGGCATTACATTTGCGTGAGGTGGGAAGGATGATGTGGCATTAACACAAGACAGAACACTAGAGGATATTAATAGGGTATTAAAAGTATCAACACAAGACAGAACACGAAACAATGGGTATTGAATAGAAGTGTTTGTAGAAAGCCTATTGGTCCATATTTCTTGATGCTTCTATATTGGAGCGGAGTCTTGAGGTGGGTAGAATATAGTTGTGCAATAATTGGCTGTTGATTGCTGGTGTTGACTTCTTGATGTGTAGTGCCTCGCAAACGTCAAGCCGCCTGCTGTCGCTGTATCTATCGATGATTTCTGTGTTGTTTACTAGGATTTCTCTGGCGATGGTTTGGTTATGGGAAGAGATTATATGTTCCTTAATGGAGCCCTGTTGTTTATGCATCGTTAAACGCCTAGAAAGAGATGTTGTTGTCTTGCCTATATACTGGGTTTTTTGGAGCTTACAGTCCCCAAGTGGGCATTTGAAGGCATAGACGACGTTAGTCTCTTTTAAAGCATTCTGTTTCGTGTCTGGAGAGTTTCTCATGAGTAGGCTGGCCGTTTTTCTGGTTTTATAGTAAATCGTCAGTTGTATCCTCTGATTTTTGTCTGTAGGGATAACGTTTCTATTAACAATATCTTTCAGGACCCTTTCCTCTGTTTTATGAGCTGTGGAAAAGAAGTTCCTGTAAAATAGTCTAATAGGGGGTATAGGTGTTGTGTTAGTTGTCTCTTCGGAGGTTGCATGGCTTTTCACTTTCCTTCTTATGATGTCTTCGATGAAACCATTGGAGAAGCCGTTATTGACTAGAACCTGCCTTACCCTACAGAGTTCTTCGTCGACTTGCTTCCATTCTGAGCTGTGGCTGAGAGCACGGTCGACGTATGCGTTAACAACACTCCTCTTGTACCTGTCAGGGCAGTCGCTGTTGGCATTTAGGCACATTCCTATGTTTGTTTCCTTTGTGTAGACTGCAGTGTGGAAACCTCCGCCCTTTTCCATGACTGTTACATCTAGAAAAGGCAGCTTCCCATCCTTTTCCGTCTCGTAAGTGAAACGCAGCACGGAACTCTGCTCAAATGCCTCCTTCAGCTCCTGCAGATGTCTGACATCAGGTACCTGTGTAAAAATGTCGTCAACATACCTGCAGTATATGGCCGGTTTCAAGTTCATGTCGACTAAGACTTTTTGCTCGATGGTACCCATGTAGAAGTTTGCAAACAGGACACCTAGGGGAGAACCCATGGCGACCCCATCTACTTGCTTATACATGTGCCCATCCGGGCTCAAGAAGGGTGCCTCTTTAGTACAAGCTTGGAGTAGTTTCCTCAGAATACTTTCTGGCATGTCAAGAGGAGTACAGGCTGGATCACGATACACTCTGTCGGCTATCATTCCGATTGTCTCGTCCACAGGTACGTTGGTAAACAGCGATTCTACGTCCAACGAGGCTCTTATCCCTGTGGCCCGTGCGCCCCGCAGTAAGTCCACAAATTCCTTTGGAGACTTCAGGCTGAAGGCGCAAGGAACATAAGGAGTCAGCAGGCCGTTGAGTCGCTTCGCCAATCTGTACGTGGGTGTGGGTATCTGGCTAATGATTGGCCGAAGTGGGTTTCCAGGCTTGTGCGTCTTGACATTTCCATACGCATATCCAGGTTTATATTCCCCAATGATCTTTGGCAGGTGGAGTCCGGATTTCTTGGCGTTCACAGTTTCGATCAGTTTGTTGACCTTTGCTTTTAATTCGGCTGTAGTGTCCTTCGTTACCCTTTGGAACTTAGTTTGGTCTGTGAACGCCAAGAAATCCGGACTCCACCTGCCAAAGATCATTGGGGAATATAAACCTGGATATGCGTATGGAAATGTCAAGACGCACAAGCCTGGAAACCCACTTCGGCCAATCATTAGCCAGATACCCACACCCACGTACAGATTGGCGAAGCGACTCAACGGCCTGCTGACTCCTTATGTTCCTTGCGCCTTCAGCCTGAAGTCTCCAAAGGAATTTGTGGACTTACTGCGAGGCGCACGGGCCACAGGGATAAGAGCCTCGTTGGACGTAGAATCGCTGTTTACCAACGTACCTGTGGACGAGACAATCGGAATGATAGCCGACAGAGTGTATCGTGATCCAGCCTGTACTCCTCTTGACATGCCAGAAAGTATTCTGAGGAAACTACTCCAAGCTTGTACTAAAGAGGCACCCTTCTTGAGCCCGGATGGGCACATGTATAAGCAAGTAGATGGGGTCGCCATGGGTTCTCCCCTAGGTGTCCTGTTTGCAAACTTCTACATGGGTACCATCGAGCAAAAAGTCTTAGTCGACATGAACTTGAAACCGGCCATATACTGCAGGTATGTTGACGACATTTTTACACAGGTACCTGATGTCAGACATCTGCAGGAGCTGAAGGAGGCATTTGAGCAGAGTTCCGTGCTGCGTTTCACTTACGAGACGGAAAAGGATGGGAAGCTGCCTTTTCTAGATGTAACAGTCATGGAAAAGGGCGGAGGTTTCCACACTGCAGTCTACACAAAGGAAACAAACATAGGAATGTGCCTAAATGCCAACAGCGACTGCCCTGACAGGTACAAGAGGAGTGTTGTTAACGCATACGTCGACCGTGCTCTCAGCCACAGCTCAGAATGGAAGCAAGTCGACGAAGAACTCTGTAGGGTAAGGCAGGTTCTAGTCAATAACGGCTTCTCCAATGGTTTCATCGAAGACATCATAAGAAGGAAAGTGAAAAGCCATGCAACCTCCGAAGAGACAACTAACACAACACCTATACCCCCTATTAGACTATTTTACAGGAACTTCTTTTCCACAGCTCATAAAACAGAGGAAAGGGTCCTGAAAGATATTGTTAATAGAAACGTTATCCCTACAGACAAAAATCAGAGGATACAACTGACGATTTACTATAAAACCAGAAAAACGGCCAGCCTACTCATGAGAAACTCTCCAGACACGAAACAGAATGCTTTAAAAGAGACTAACGTCGTCTATGCCTTCAAATGCCCACTTGGGGACTGTAAGCTCCAAAAAACCCAGTATATAGGCAAGACAACAACATCTCTTTCTAGGCGTTTAACGATGCATAAACAACAGGGCTCCATTAAGGAACATATAATCTCTTCCCATAACCAAACCATCGCCAGAGAAATCCTAGTAAACAACACAGAAATCATCGATAGATACAGCGACAGCAGGCGGCTTGACGTTTGCGAGGCACTACACATCAAGAAGTCAACACCAGCAATCAACAGCCAATTATTGCACAACTATATTCTACCCACCTCAAGACTCCGCTCCAATATAGAAGCATCAAGAAATATGGACCAATAGGCTTTCTACAAACACTTCTATTCAATACCCATTGTTTCGTGTTCTGTCTTGTGTTGATACTTTTAATACCCTATTAATATCCTCTAGTGTTCTGTCTTGTGTTAATGCCACATCATCCTTCCCACCTCACGCAAATGTAATGCCACATCACCCTTCCCACCTCACTCAAATGTAGATATAAAATCAGGGAAACGCAAGTTCTAATCAGTTGTGTATTTGTGAAGTCTTTGAAAATGTAATAAGTTTTACGAAACGCGCCCGTGTCGCGTCAGACTAGAAATAAAAATGAATTTTGGAGAAGTGATTTTTGATTTACCTCCAACAGTGAAGCATAATGTACGAAAGATTGAGAAAATTCGTGTTAGAATTATTAATCTTACTTTTTCGGTCATATTTAATAATATATATATATATATATATATATATATATATATATATATATATATATATATATATATATATATATATATATATATATATATATATATATATATATATATATTGCACCAGAGGTGTCACCCCCCCTATATATATATATATATATATATATATATATATATATATATATATATATATATATATATATATATATATATATATATATATATATATATTGCACCAGAGGTGTCACCCCCCCTATATATATATATATATATATATATATATATATATATATATATATATATATATATATATATATATATATATATATATTTATATATATATATATATATATATATATATATATATTTATATATATATATATATATTTATATATATATATATATATATATATTTATATATATATATATATATATATATATATATATATATATATATATATATATATATATATTTTAAAGTGTCCTTATCCTAACCTTCCAGAGGACCCACGAACGGGAAATGGGACAGTATGTCAATTTCGCGAGCCACTACCATGTTTCAGTACGACAGTGTTTAACATTAGTACATCAAAATGCGACGTGCTATTTGGAGGACGGGTTAGGCAGCCACCTGGGATGAGACGAGCTATGCTAGCCCTCCTTCGTTGTCGCCAGGCGCCAGGGATCGACTCCCTCCGACATTACACTTTACAATTACTACTATTACTATTTTCTATTATATATTATACATTACTACATTATATTAAGATAATATCACAAAGCATATTTAATTTCCAACAGAACATGATCACTGTTTCCCAAGGGAGAAAGGTAATGGATGTCAAATATAGATGAATGTCTCGCAGGCCACAAGAATGAGGGAAGGGGATGTTACGTCAGTACTGGACCTAATATACACCAGGAAAGAAGAAGAGATATATGACATCGAGTGCCTTCCTTCCTTGGGAGACAGTGATCATGTCCTGTGGGAAATTAAATATGCATTGCAATATAATCTAGAAGGGAATGGGGACAATGAAACATTTTATAAACTCGATTTTAAGAGAGGACACTATGGGGAACTTATACTTTTTGTAATGAATTTAATTGGACTTGTTGCTAGGCAAGGAAGTAAATGAGATGTATGCCAAATTTTTTTAAATATATGATGAAGGGACACAAATACGAGAAAAATAATGCTTAAAAGTGGAACGGTGAAGAATTACTCATGTGAAGAAACTGTATATTTAATGAATACCTATCAAACCCCATTTTCAAACATCGCAGCAATTTGCTGGGATTGGAATCTGAAGCCAATCCTTTTTAAAGAGGTGCCTGAAGGTCGGGTCAAACCACGCTCTGAAACACGCCATACACTAACACATCACCAGATTGAGTGATGTGGGAGTGTTGCGTGAGGCTACCCGCGAGCGTCTGCTTCCAGACCCACAATCAGATGTTCTCAAAATGTAGCTAAACACGAATGTGGGTGTATAGCTTTGGTGATGACCATCGTGTATATTGCTAGTGTGGATACCCGGCGGGGTCCGGGTACACTCATGCATTCGCTCCTCATTTCCATTCACAACATCCTCCCCCATCTCCTCCACTCACCAGCCTCCCCCGTCTCCACACAACCCGTCCTCCTAATAGAACGTCTCATTGTAACGTATACTTTATGTAAGGCCAAAAATTGTCGTACTAGAAAATGATAGCAACTCGCGAAATTGACATAATGTCCCGTTTTCTGTTTTGGGTCCTCTGGATAAAGGCACTTTGGTACAACAGTTTCTTGACGTTGGGAGACTCTAAGAGGAGGGGCTGCTTCACACTCCAAACTCTCCCCGTCTCTACCATCATGTCCCCACACATCGCCCCCCCCACCCTCACCCCCTCCTTGCTCTCCACAAACACCCCCACCTTTCTGACCACACTCTCACCCCCATCTCCACCACTACTGTAAACATTTGATGGCCAAACCACACACCAGAAAATGAAGAAACGACGAAGTTTCTTAATTTCCTGTTGTTTGGTTAGGTCATCATATCTGCAGCCACGTTAATGTAATTCTTCGTCTGCACTGTAAACATTTTCCCTACACTTCCCCGGCTGTGTAAACATTTTCCCTACACTTTCCCGGCAGTGTAAACATTTCCCCTACACTTCCCCGGCAGTGTAAACATTTCCCCTACACTTCCCCTGCAGTGTAAACATTTCCCCTACATTTTCCCGGCAGTGTAAACATTTCCCCTACACTTCCCCTGCAGTGTAAACATTTCCCCTACACTTCCCCTGCAGTGTAAACATTTCCCCTACACTTCCCCGGCAGTGTAAACATTTTCCCTACACTCTGTCTCATCTCTCTAACCCGATGATTACCCCTAGGACCGAAATCCCTCATGTTATACAAATGTTATGAACTTAGAACTGAACATTTCCCATCCATATAAATCGTGAAGGAGGAGTATTGGGACCATGTCCCCCCCCCCCTCTTCTATATGGGGCATTTGCCCGATCCCTTCCCCTCCCCTTCCACTCCCACTCCCGGCAAAATCCCCATTAATCCCAAGAGAGTTTGACGTGGCTAGCCCTGAGCGTCTGGTCTCAAAACTCGGACAGACATTTTCATTAATAACTAAAATATAATGCGTAAATTTATCTCAAAATCTTCTCTCAGTAAGGAGAGGAAGATTTAAGGAGATGTTCATAAGAGATTCAGGTAAGAATTCTCTCTTTAATATATATGAGAACAGGACTGTTAGACCCCCGCCGTCCCTCTCCTCCACACACCTGCTCTGTCACACTCTCCTCCACACACATGCACCCCTTCACAATCACACTCCTCCACAAACCTTCACTATCACACTCTCCTCAACACACTATCACTATCAAACTTTGTTTACCATACTATTGAATTTGTGAGTATAGTTTATTTTTTTATTTTTTCATTTTTTTCATTTCGTTTTTTAACTGTACTTCTTATTTTTAAGTGATGGGAACATCAGATCATTTGGGAATGCATCAGATGAGGGAATGGGGAATGGTGGGGAGGACGAGTGGACGGGAGTGGGGAATGGTGGGGAGGACGAGTTTTTTTTTTTTTTTATTATTATTATTTTCTACCACAGACGTGGCCACACATTTACAATGCTAACCATCATATATATACATTTTCTTCTGTCCTCCATGGACAGGGTTAGAGAAATGTTAAACATAGAGTTCAAGGGTTTATTGAACACTCAACCACAGAAGGTGATTCGGTGCTTTTAAAATGCTAAGCTAACCTACATACGTAAATACATAGATACACAGATTTACGTACGCCCTACATAAAGTGTTTGATGTGTCTTTTACATAGTGTCATTAATGTACATTCACAAAGGTGAAATGTAATTCTGATCAGCTTCCATATATACTTTATACCCATACATATACATACATATATACACACACATGCATTCACATACATCTGTCTCATTTACTCTGACAGGGTGAGATAGCTGATAAAGAAACTAGTGTGCAATTAAGCACTTAATCACTGAAGGTGATGAAGGTGCTTTTACAAGCTCAGGTTATATAGTTACATCATATAACATTGAATAAATGATATATTGAATATAACATTGAATAAGTGATATATTACATGGTCAATCTTGGATACAAGTCCAATATATCATCAAGTGTTCCAGTACTCATATAGTAATTACAGAGTTCAGCAGGGTAGGGAGGACGAGTGAACGGGGGAGGGGGTAATGGTGGGAAAGACGAGGGGACGGGGGCTGGGGAAATGGTGGGGTGGACGACGGGATGGGTGAGTGGGGAATGGTGGGAAGGCGTGGGGATGGGAGGAGGGGAATGGTGGGGAGGACGGGGGAGGGTTGCTGTAGCTGGGTACAGCTACGTTGTAATATAATATATTATATTAACAAATTTGTAATTTAATATAATAATAACAATATGCATTAATGTGAACTTCAACTCTTCACTTCCCCCTGTTTCACAATTTAAATTTTGTTAATATAACTAGTTAATTGACTGGATGAGGGAGTACCTAACAGACAGAAAAAAAAGAGATATATTAAGAGACAAAATTCAGAATAGCAGAAAGTCCCAAGCACAGTAGAAGTACCTTACAAGAAGTGGTCATTAACCTCCATTACCGTATTGTAGTTGAGCAATCAAACCAGAAATAGGTCAGCACGGGAAGATGTGGTGTGGAGTGGCAGCTTTTGGAGGGTAGATGTTGAGTGAAATAAACGTCTACCGTCTACCATTCCAAGTGATATCAAACACACGTTTACTATCTACCAAACCACAGTGATTGGCTAACGATGACGGTAAACCCTTTATAAAATATATATTATATATAAAATATATATATTACTATTATTTCCGTCTTAATGGTCAAGGAATGGGCCCTGTTCTGGCAGACGGTCGATTAAGATGTGGGATAAAGCAGCCAGAACATACCTATATCTTATAAGAATGCTCTATATATAAGGAGTACAAGTAGCGGGTGGGGGTGTGGCGTCAGGTCAGCGACAGCTACAGTCAACAAGCGGAACGATCTGGGAGTGGAGGCGCCGCCACTCGCCTGAATACCAAGCTTCAAGATCTGGTATCAAATACATTAAAGCTTCAGGGATACAGTAGGTATACGCAGATTATGCTTTTTGTTGGGTAAGTATGCATTCAGGTACATAAAAAGTTTTACTCACACACACACGCGCGCGCATACACACACACACACACACACACACACACACACACACACACACACACACACACACACACACACACACACACACACACACACACACACACACACACACACACACACACACACACACACACACACACACACACACACACACACACACACATACACACACACACACACGCACACACACACACGCACACACACACACATGGATGGTGTGTGATGGAGAAGATTGTGAGAAAAAACCTAGTAACACATCTGGAGAGAAGAGACTTCGTGACAACCCATCAACATGAGTTCAGGGAGGGTAAATCTTGCCTTACAGGCTTGATAGAATTCTACGATCAGGTAACAAAGGTTAAGCAAGAAAGAGAAGGATGGACGGACTGCATTTTTTTGGACTGTCGGAAAGCCTTTGACACAGTACCCCATAAAAGGTTGATGCATAAGCTAGAGAAACAGGCAGGAGTAACTGGTAGGGCGCTCCAGTGGATAAAGGAGTACCTAAGCAATAGGAAGCAGAGAGTTACAGTGAGGGGGTGAGACCTCAGAATGGCGTGAAGTCACCAGTGGAGTCCCACAGGGCTCTGTGCTTGGACCTATCCTGTTTCTGATATACGTAAATGATCTCCCAGAGGGTATAGACTCACTCCTCTCAATGTTTGCTGACGACACAGAAATTATGAGAAGGATTAAGACAGAGGAGGACAGCTTGAGGCTTCAAGATGACCTGGACAAGCTGCAGGAATGGTCGAACAAATGGCTGTTAGAGTTTAACCCAAGCAAATGTAATGTAATGAAGATAGGGGTAGGAAGCAGGAGACCAGATGCAAGGTATCATTTGGGAGATGAGATACTTCAAGAGTCAGAGAGAGAGAGAAAGAGCTTGGGGTTGATATCACGCCAGACCTATCCCCTGAAGCTCATATCAAGAGGATAACATCAGCAGCATATGCCAGGTTGGCTAACATAAGAACTGCCTTTAGAAACTTGTGTAAGGAATCTTTCAGAACATTATTTACCACATATGTCAGACCAATCCTGGAGTATGCGGCTCCAGCATGGAGTCCATATCTAGTCAAGCATAATACTAAACTGGAAAAGGTTCAAAGGTTTGCCACCAGACTAGTACCCGAGCTGAGAGGTATGAGCTACGAGGAGAGACTACGGGAATTTAACCTCATTTCGTTGGAAAACAGAAGAGTTAGGGGCGACATGATCACCACATTCAAGATTCTCAAGGGAATCGACAGGGTTGATAAAGACAGGCTATTTAACACAAGGGGCACACGCACTAGGGGACGCAGGTGGAAACTGAGTGCCCAAATGAGCCACAGAGATATTAGAAAGAACTTTTTTAGTGTCAGAGTGGTTGACAAATGGAATGCATTAGGGGGTGATGTGGTGGAGGCTGACTCCATACACAGTTTCAAGTGTAGATATGATAGAGCCCAATAGGCTCAGGAACCTGTACACCTGTTGATTTTTTTTTTTTTTTTTTTTTTTTGAGATATATACAAGAGTTGTTACTTTCTTGTACAGCCACTAGTACGCGTAGCGTTTCGGGCAAGTCCCTGGAATACAATCCCCTGCCGCGAAGAATCGTTTTTTCATCCAAGTACACATTTTACTGTTGCGTTAAACAGAGGCTACAGTTAAGGAATTGCGCCCAGTAAATCCTCCCCGGCCAGGATACGAACCCATGACATAGCGCTCGCGGAACGCCAGGCGAGTGTCTTACCACTACACCACGGAGACTGCTACGGTTGAGAGGCGGGACCAAAGAGCCAGAGCTCAATCCCCGCAAGCACAACTAGGTGAGTAGACACACACACACACACACACACACACACACACACACACACACACACACACACACACACACACACACACACACACACACACACACACAAACATGGGCTGAATATATAATGTTGGCGTAAGAAGATCCACCAGGAATCTCAAAGTTGGAGTCCTCGTTGACAAAGTACACACCACTCCCTTCACCAATACTGGAGCACTTGATTAGCATGGGAGCTGCAGCTTCATAAATACATACACAGACTTGAAAAGCATCCAGAGGATTCCTTCCAGATTGGTCACTGAACTTAAGACACAGATGCGATATGATCAATACATACGAGGTACGGTAAGGAGAATCAGTATAAATCACTAAGCTAGTACGATAGAAGAAATATTTGTTATAAGTTATAAGTAGAAACTACACATATATCTAACATGAAGAACATCTGCTTCCTGATGGTACGTGCAGTTGGGGACTCACCTGCTGAAATGTTTAGTTTATTATTAGATTTCGGTCCTGGAGTTTGTGTAGTAGAGACAAACTTGAGTTAAATTCGGTTTACGTAGAGCAACGACTGGTCTGGAGATGTAGCGCGAGACAGTGTTCTTTGGAAGATCGGTGTTCTTAAATGCCTTCCTGATTCCCGACGTAGCCGCCACGGCGATGCCAGTACTTGCAAGTACTTCCTCAGTACTTGCGTAACTGCTTTGTGAATCTGGGGCCAGATTCACGAAGCAGTTACGCAAGTACTTACGAACCTGTACATCTTTCCTAAATCTTTGCCGACTTTGTTTACATTTATTAAACAGTTTACAAGCATGAAAACTTCCCAATCAACTGTTGTTATTGTTATAAACAGTCTCCTGGTGCTTCGGAGCTCATTAACTGTTTAATAATTGTGAACAAAGCCGCCAAAGATTGAGAAAAGATGGACAGGTTCGTAAGTGCTTACGTAACTGCTTCGTGAATCACGCCCCTGGCACTAGGCTGTACAGTTAGGAGTGCATGGTACTAGAGTGTACAGTCAAGAGTGCATGGTACTAGGCTATACAGTTCATGGTACTAGGCTATACAGTGCATGGTACTAGGCTATACAGTGCATGGTACTAGGCTATACAGTGCATGGTACTAGGCTATACAGTGCATGGTACTAGGCTATACAGTGCATGGTACTAGGCTATACAGTGCATGGTACTAGGTTATACAGTGCATGGTACTAGGCTATACAGTGCATGGTACTAGGGAGTATATACAATCAGGAGCTGTATGCACTATCCCGTAAATTAACATGGTACCACAATACTTTAAACTACTCTATGTAAACATCAGAAGCTGTGACTGTGTGGAGGGCCGCCAGGTGTAAACATCAGAAGCTGTGACTGTGTGGAGGGCCGCCAGGTGTAAACATCAGAAGCTGTGACTGTGTGGAGGGCCGCCAGGTGTAAACATCAGAAGCTGTGACTGTGTGGAGGGCCGCCAGGTGTAAACATCAGAAGCTGTGACTGTGTGGAGGTCCGCCTGGTGTAAACATCAGAAGCTGAGACTGTGTGGAGGGCCGCCCAGTGTAAACATCAGAAGCTGTGACTGTGTGGAGGGCCGCCAGGTGTAAACATCAGAAGCTGAGACTGTGTGGAGGGCCGCCCAGTGCAAACATCAGAAGCTGTGACTGTGTGGAGGGCCGCCAGGTGTAAACATCAGAAGCTGTGATTGTGTGGAGGGCCGCCCGGTGTAAACACTCCATATGGCCTCCACTCTCTGCACGAGACTGGTCATGAATATATATTAGCTTGTTGGTGAAAAATGTTTGAGGGTTAAGGTAAATGTTATGTCGAAACGTTGAGCCAAATGGCTCTAATGTTTATATATAAACTTGAACATCTTACACTTAACTCATTGTAGATGACGCAAACAGCTAAGTTGGTCAGGACACTGCAGTTACCCCACAAGTTGATGTTATGCATTGGGATAGACAGCTAGTTCCAGCTATGGGGACTTGGGGAAGTTACCTAATTCCTGTGAATTAGGATAACCCAATCTACTGGTGTTGATGCTTGCTGCTGGAAGTGGCTCTGGTGCTGGACGTGGCTCTGGTGCTGGACGTGGCTCTGGTGCTGGAAGTGGCTCTGGTGCTGGAAGTGGCTCTGGTGCTGGAAGTGGCTCTGGTGCTGGACGTGGCTCTGGTGCTGGACGTGGCTCTGGTGCTGGAAGTGGCTCTGGTGCTGGACGTGGCTCTGGTGCTGGAAGTGGCTCTGGTGCTGGAAGTGGCTCTCGTGTTGGACGTGGCTCTGGTGCTGGAAGTGGCTCTGGTGCTGGACGTGGCTCTGGTGCTGGAAGTGGCTCTCGTGTTGGAAGTAGCTCTGGTGCTGGACGTGGCTCTGGTGCTGGAAGTGGCTCTCGTGTTGGAAGTGGCTCTGGTGCTGGACGTGGCTCTGGTGCTGGACGTGGCTCTGATGCTGGAAGTGGCTCTGATGCTGGACGTGGCTCTGGTGCTGGACGTGGCTCTGGTGCTGGACGTGGCTCTGGTGCTGGAGTGGCCCTGGTGCTGGACGTGGCTCTGGTGCTGGACGTGGCTCTGGTGCTGGAAGTGGCTCTGGTGCTGGAAGTGGCTCTGGTGCTGGACGTGGCTCTGGTGCTGGACGTGGCTCTGGTGCTGGACGTGGCTCTGGTGCTGGAAGTGGCTCTGGTTCTGGAAGTGGCTCTGGTGCTGGACGTGGCTCTGGTGCTGGACGTGGCTCTGGTGCTGGACGTGGCTCTGGTGCTGGACGTGGCTCTGGTGCTGGACGTGGCTCTGGTGCTGGAAGTGGCTCTGGTGCTGGAAGTGACTCTGGTGCTGGAAGTGGCTCTCGTGTTGGACGTGGCTCTGGTGCTGGAAGTGGCTCTGGTGCTGGAAGTGGCTCTGGTGCTGGAAGTGGCTCTCGTGTTGGACGTGGCTCTGGTGCTGGAAGTGGCTCTGGTGCTGGACGTGGCTCTGATACCTGGAAGTGGCTCTGGTGCTGGAAGTGGCTCTGGTGCTGGTAGTGGCTCTGGTGCTGGAAGTGGCTCTGGTGCTGGAAGTGGCTCTGGTGCTGGACGTGGCTCTGGTGCTGGACGTGGCTATGGTGCTGGAAGTGGCTCTGGTGCTGGAAGTGGCTCTGATGCTGGAAGTGGCTCTGGTGCTGGAAGTGGCTCTGGTGCTGGACGTGGCTCTGGTGCTGGACGTGGCTCTGGTGCTGGAAGTGGCTCTGGTGCTGGAAGTGGCTCTGGTGCTGGACGTAGCTCTGGTGCTGGACGCTGGACGTGACTCTGGTGCTAGACGTGGCTCTGGTGCTGGAAGTGGCTCTGGTGTTTGAAGTGGCTCTGGTGCTGGACGTAGCTCTGGTGCTGGACGTGGCTCTGGTGCTGGAAGTGGCTCTGGTGCTGGACGTGGCTCTGGTGCTGGACGTGGCTCTGGTGCTGGACGTGGCTCTGGTGCTGGAAGTGGCTCTGGTGCTGGAAGTGGCTCTGGTGCTGGACGTGGCTCTGGTGCTGGACGTGGCTCTGGTGCTGGAAGTGGCTCTGGTGCTGGACGTGGCTCTGGTGCTGGACGTGGCTCTGGTGCTGGACGTGGCTCTGGTGCTGGACGTGGCTCTGGTGCTGGAAGTGGCTCTGGTGCTGGAAGTGGCTCTGATGCTGGAAATGGCTCTGGTGCTGGAAGTGGCTCTGGTGCTGGACGTGGTTCTGGTGCTGGACGTGGCTCTGGTGCTGGAAGTGGCTCTGGTGCTGGAAGTGGCTCTGGTGCTGGAAGTGGCTCTGGTGCTGGACGTGGCTCTGGTGCTGGACGTGGCTCTGGTGCTGGACGTGGCTCTGGTGCTGGAAGTGGCGCTGGTGCTGGACGTGGCTATGGTGCTGGAAGTGGGTCTGGTGCTGGACGTGGCTCTGGTGCTGGAAGTGGCTCTGGTGCTGGAAGTGGCTCTGGTGCTGGACGTGGCTCTGGTGCTGGACGTGGCTCTGGTGCTGGAAGTGGTTCTGGTGCTGGAAGTGACTCTGGTGCTGGACGTGGCTCTGGTGCTGGACGTGGCTCTGGTGCTGGAAGTGGCTCTGGTGCTGGACGTGGCTCTGGTGTTGGAAGTGGCTCTGGTGCTGGAAGTGGCTCTGGTGCTGGAAGTGGCTCTCGCGTTGGACGTGGCTCTGGTGCTGGAAGTGGCTCTGGTGCTGGAAGTGGCTCTGATGCTGGAAGTGGCTCTGGTGCTGGAAGTGGCTCTGGTGCTGGACGTGGCTCTGGTGCTGGAAGTGGCTCTGGTGCTGGAAGTGGCTCTGGTGCAGGTAGTGGCTCTAGTGCTGGAAGTGACTCTGGTGCTGGAAGTGGCTCTGGTGCTGGATGTGGCTCTGGTGCTGGAAGTGGCTCTGGTGCTGGACGTGGCTCTGGTGCTGGAAGTGACTCTGGTGCTGGAAGTGGCTCTGGTGCTGGAAGTGGCTCTGGTGCTGATTTTGCCGTTTCCATTGGAGAGGTTGTTGCAACCCGCTCTCGCACAAGATAGCACATATATGACTTATTGCTTTCAATAACTATTTTGCTTATAAATAAGTACATATGTGACAAAATCCAAGCCATAATTTTGTTCAAGGCACTACTTTTCCTCTCAGTTTTATTAAACAATAGAGGTTTTATACAAAATTTGACAATATCCTGAGTTATTTTACAGTTTATTTAAATATTTTAGTTTTTTATTATTTTTATACAACTGTAATATCAATATAGGTATAGGTTAAGTACTCATTGTAATATCTTAAAATACTAAGAAGGTTAGGTTAGGTTGAGGTTTTCTATTCAGCATTTCAAGGTAAACTCAAATATTCACAATAAATTAGTATGTCACATATGCAATTATTCATAAGCAAGATATTGACTATAAACTAGTACGAGAATGGGATGGGTTGTTGGTTGTTTGGAGTTTGGAATAATGCTACTGTGGGTGGGGGTGCTACTGTGGGTGGTGGTGGTGTTACTGTGGGTGATGGTGGTGTTACTGTGGGTAGTGGTGGTGTTACTATGGGTGGTGGTGTTACTGTGAAAGGTGGTGGTGTTACTGTGGGTGGTGGTGTTACAGTGGGTGGTGGTGGTGTTACTGTGGGTGGTGCTGGTGTTACTGTGGGTGGTGGTGTTACAGTGGGTGGTGGTGGTGTTACTGTGGGTGGTGGTGGTGTTACTGTGGGTGGTTGTGGTGTTACTGTGGGTGGTGGTGGTGTTACAGTGGGTGGTGGTGGTGTTACTATGGGTGGTGGTGGTGTTACTGTGGGTGGTGGTGTTAGAGTGGGTGGTGGTGGTATTACTGTGGGTGGTGGTGGTGTTACTGTTGGTGGTGGTGTTACAGTGGGTGGTGGTGGTGTTACTGTGGGTGGTGGTGGTGTTACTGTGGGTGGTGGTGTTACAGTGGGTGGTGGTGGTGTTACTGCGGGTGGTGGTGGTGTTACTGTGGGTGGTGGTGGTGCTACTGTGGGTGGTGGTGGTGTTACTGTGGGTGGTGGTGGTGCTACTGTGGGTGGTGGTGGTGTTACTGTGGATGGTGGTGTTACTGTGGGTGGTGGTGGTGTTACTGTGGGTGGTGGTGTTACTGTGGGTGGTGGTGGTGTTACTGTGGGCGTTGGTGTTACTGTGGGTGGTGGTGGTGTTACTGTGGGTGGTGGTGTTACTGTGGGTGGTGGTGGTGTTACTGTGGGTGGTGGTGGTGTTACTGTGGATAGTGGTGGTGTTACTGTGGGTGGTGGTGTTACTTTGGGTGGTGGTGGTGTTACTGTGGGTGGTGGTGTTACTGTGGGTGGTGGTGGTGTTACTGTGGGTGGTGGTGGTGTTACTGTGGGTGGTGGTGGTGCTACTGTGGGTGGTGGTGGTGTTACTGTGGATGGTGGTGGTGTTACTGTGGGTGGTGGTGTTACTGTGGGTGGTGGTGGTGCTACTGTGGGTGGTGGTGGTGTTACAGTGGGTGGTGGTGTTACCTTGGGTGGTGGTGTTACTGTGGATGGTGGTGGTGTTACTGTGGGTGGTGGTGTTACTGTGGGTGGTGGTGGTGTTACTGTGGGTGGTGGTGGTGCTACTGTGGGTGGTGGTGGTGTTACTGTGGATGGTGGTGTTACTGTGGGTGGTGGTGTTACTGTGGGTGGTGGTGGTGCTACTGTGGGTGGTGGTGGTGTTACAGTGGGTGGTGGTGTTACTGTGGGTGGTGGTGCTACTGTGGATGGTGGTGGTGTTACTGTGGGTGGTGGTGTTACTGTGGGTGGTGGTGGTGTTACTGTGGGTGGTGGTGTTACTGTGGGTGGTGGTGTTACTGTGGGTGGTGGTGGTGTTACTTTGGGTGGTGGTGGTGTTACTGTGGGTGGTGGTGGTGTTACTGTGGGTGGTGGTGGTGTTACTGTGAGTGGTGGTGGTGTTACTGTGGGTGGTGGTGGTGTTACTGTTGGTGGTGGTGTTACTGTGGGTGGTGGTGGTGTTACTATGGGTGGTGGTGGTGTTACTTTGGGTGGTGGTGGTGTTACTGTGGGTGGTGGTGGTGTTACTGTGGGTGGTGGTGGTGTTACTGTGGGTGGTGGTGTTACTGTGGGTGGTGGTGGTGTTACTGTGGGTGGTGGTGGTGCTACTGTGGGTGGTGGTGGTGTTACTATGGGTGGTGGTGTTACTGTGGGTGGTGGTGGTGCTACTGTGGGTGGTGGGGGTGTTACTGTGGGTGGTGGTGGTGCTACTGTGGGTGGTGGTGGTGCTACTGTGGGTGGTGTTGGTGTTACTGTGGGTGGTGGTGGTGCTACTGTGGGTGGTGGTGGTGTTACTGTGGGTGGTGGTGGTGTTACTTTGTGTGGTGGTGGTGTTACTGTGGGTGGTGGTGGTGTTTTTGTGGGTGGTGGTGGTGTTACTGTGGGTGGTGGTGTTACTGTGGGTGGTGGTGGTGTTACTGTGGGTGATGGTGGTGTTACTGTGGGTGGTGGTGTTACTGTGGGTGGTGGTGGTGTTACTGTGGGTGGTGGTGTTACTGTGGGTGGTGGTGGTGTTACTGTGGGTGGTGGTGGTGCTACTGTGGGTGGTGGGGGTGCTACTGTGGGTGGTGGTGGTGCTACTGTGGGTGGTGGTGGTGTTACTGTGGGTGGTGGTGGTGTTACTGTGGGTAGTGGTGGTGCTACTGTGGGTGGTGGTGGTGTTACTATGGGTGGTGGTGCTTCTGTGGGTGGTGGTGGTGTTACTTTGGGTGGTGGTTGTGTTACTGTAGGTGGTGGTGGTGCTTGTGTGGGTGGTGGTGGTGTTACTGTGGGTGGTGGTGGTGTTACTGTGGGTGGTGGTGGTGCTAGTGTGGGTGGTGGTGGTGTTACTGTGGGTGGTGGTGGTGTTACTGTGGGTGGTGGTGGTGCTACTGTGGGTGGTGGTGGTGTTACTATGGGTGGTGGTGCTTCTGTGGGTGGTGGTGGTGTTACTGTGGGTGGTGGTGGTGCTAGTGTGGGTGGTGGTGGTGGTGTTACTGTGGGTGGTGGTGGTGTTACTGTGGGTGGTGGTGTTACTATGGGTGGTGGTGGTGCTACTGTGGGTGGTGGTGGTGTTACTGTGGGTGGTGGTGGTGTTACTGTGGGTGGTGGTGGTGCTAGTGAGTAGTGGAAAGTATGCCAATGACCGGCAATTTTCTTTTTTTCTCCTGCCGGTCATTGGCATAGGTGATTTTCGTTACCCTGGTGTCATTTGGTCCTCTGCCGGTCATTGGCATAAGTGATTTTCGTTACCCCGGTGTCGTTTAGTCCCCTGCCGGTCATTGGCATAAGTGATTTTCGTTACCCCGGTGTCGTTTAGTCCCATGCCGGTCATTGGCACATGGGTTTTACAATTATTTTTCCCATGCCGGTCATTGGCACATGGGTTTTACAATTATTTTTCCCATGACGGTCACTGGCACATGGGTTTTACGAACTTTTTTCCCCATGCTGGTCATTGGCACATGGGTTTTACGAACTTTTTTCCCCATGCCGGTCATTGGCACATGGATTTTACGAACTTTTTTGTCCCTGTCTCGTGTTTTGTGTTACCTCAGTGACCCTTGCACAGGCATCGCCAATGGTCAATGACGTCATCGGATAGCCAGTCTTCAATTTGCCTGGGGGTAGGATTAAAATGCTGGTCCCTGGCATCCCCAAATTTCGTTGGTTCAGTGACCCTGCACAGACATTGCTAATGGTCAATGACGTCACCAGCTAGCCGCTCAGCGTTCCTGCACCGGCATGTTCAAGGGGATTAAAAAGCCGGTCTATGAGTCGTGTGTTTTGCGATACAACAGTAACCTTGAAACCTAATATAAAATACCATCATCCCTAGTCTATTTTTAATTTCATATTTACTTCCAACCATCTCCCATTACATTTATCAAAGGGGATCATGTATGTGAGGGAAGAACATAACTTCAGCACTGCAAGAAGTTATGTGTGTATTTTCAAGTTCGTCCCCTGCTGCCTGTATTTACCCAGGTCTTTTTCCTAAATATATAACTTATCCAATTCATTTCCTATTCTGTTTCATGTTGATACGTATAATAGGTTATTAATATTCCCCTTTACTATGACCATTCAGTCACACCTCTATCATGTCACCCCTATTTCTTCTTCGTCGTCTTCATTCTAGAGAATGTAATTTGAGCTTTGACAATCTTTCTTGAAGGATCGTTTATTATGCATAGGGCAAAAAATAAAATGAAAAAACTGCTATCATTCGTTTATATGAAAAAACAGAGCCCTGGGCATTGGCGATTTCAATGCATGCTCAGTAGTAAACAAATATTCTCTTTAACCGCATACACATCTCACATTCGCTCAAAACATACCACCCACACCTTGCTGTGGCATATAACAAATAAAAAAACTCATTCAGTAAAAGCAAGCCTCTCATGTTTTAAAATAAGGCCTTCTGTGGCGCGAGGCGCGCTAAATGCGGACCCCAGGAGGTTCACACATATGTGTGAACTCTTAATCTGGCTTAATGCCTCAACTGTACTCTGTGCTTCATCAAAGTTGATATTCAGCTACAATAGCTCGTATTTTCGCTCGTTGCTTATATTTTCTGTTATTCATATACCCTAACAAAACCATCCTAACCTAACCTAACCTAACATATTATTTATAACAAACAAATACATTCTACAGACCAGTTATTGTTGTTGTTTAGTGACATCGTGAAAAGCGAACTCAGGTATAGGGATAAGGTATTGCTGGCCATTAGCATATAGGTGTGAAGGTATTACAGTACCTTACTGGTCAACTATGTATGACGTCACCAGACAACCAATGCGACCTTTGGCGTCCTACTGGCATGTGTATTTAATGTTATTATTCAAAAATGACTAGACTAACCATCCCCACCTAACCTAATCAGAGGACTAAGAATATACATTTTAGTCATCCACAACTGTAATCAGTATTCAGTGATAAGTTCAAAAGTATAACAGAAGCCCAAATGTCGTACTGCAATTTAAGCAGAATCGTACATCTGGCAGCATAGCAGGTGAGCTGAACATAAGAATAAAGGTAACTGCAAAAGTCCTATTGGCCCATACGAGGCAGCTCCTATATATTTCCACCCAATCTCATTCATATTCATGTCCACCCTATGCTTAAAGCAACCAAGGGAACCCACTTAAAGTATTAGTGTACAATAATAGTTTTAATAAATAGCTGTCATTCTAGTTTTATACACAACAGCAATTATGAAACCCTATAGCTAGATGTTCTACTATAATCCACAAGTAGCCACCACACATCTGACAGCACAGCGGATTAGTAGCTGTGTTCATAGGCTAGTCAACTGTCCTCACATCCATCAAATAGCTATCCAAATGTCGCACCTCAATTCATCCGTCTAGCAACTCAGCTGGATGCTAGCCACTATATTCATAAGCTAATCATTTCTACACCTCGAAAATATAAATCCTAGTTTTGCTACACAAATCAGCTAACTTGTTTCTAAACCAACAGTCGCAAATACAATCATATATACCTACACATACTTCACACTATATATTCATAGAGAATAGCCTAATTTTTTACCACCATTTCCCCATTAATCAGATGTAATTTATGACATACACAGAAAATACAGCATTTTCACACCAAATATGCTATTTATGCACAAAATATATTATTTACACTCAAAATATACCATCACACAAAAATATGTCATTTATAGACAAAAATATGACATTTACATACAAAAGATGCCAGTTGCACCCAAAATATGCCATTTACACAATATTGCATGTACACTCAGATTATAACATTTACAGAAAGTATGATATTTGTACAAATATATAAAAATGTTTATGCATTTAGACAATCAAAAATGCGCTTTCACTAAAATTTCACAATTCCACAAATATAATTTTCACAAAATACTCATACATTTTCTCATAAACCAAATACACTTACACCACTAAGGTCTATTTTTTCAGATTACAGAGCTTACACAAAATACACAATTTGCACACAAAAATACAGTTGCACCAGTTCCACGTCAACAAATTAAAAACACAACTTGCATAAATGCACTATTAGTGCAAAATTATTATAAAACATGTACAATTATTGCACAATTTGTGTAATTATTGTACATCTTTGCACAATTAATACAAGAAAACTTGCTATATAATTTCTCGACTTGCACAATGACAATAAACACAAAAAGGTATAAATAAACAATTCGTTCATATGCAATTACACAACATGCGCAATTAATAAACAACTTTCACAAATATTACACATCTTTCATAATTATTACACAACTTGCACAAATACATATCTAGCTCAAATACGTACAATACATAACTACCCCAAATATGAAAATACACAACTGGCATAAAACACTATTTACACAAATACAATTGCAACATTTACACAACTTGCTCAAAAATAAAATCAATACACAACTGAACAATACATAACTAGCACATATTCATTAAATACACAACTAGAAAATTTCCACAAATACATATACAATTAATACATACAACTTGCACAAAACAATACACAATTTATTGAAATATAATCAATACATAATTGCAATAATCATACGACTTATGCAAAATATATAATCTACACAATCAACACACAAGTATATTAATTGTTCAATATATGTACAAATACAGACACAACCAACTGGGTCAAACAATACACAATTTGCAAGATATTTTTCTAGGTATATTTAGGACATTAATTACAATATGCTGAGTTTAACCAACTCCCCAAAAATCAGAATTTCACATATTAAAAAGGTACATATGACTTCCGATGAGCGCTATTATTAACACATTCATTTTCCATTAATATTTCAACATTAACAGTGCTAAACTATTCATCTAACATATGTCCATTGTTTGTAATACATTCCTTGTTACATCCTCTCCAATCAGGCCACCCATATATATTTATGCAAACCATCTAACAGACTTATTTATTCTAGCCTTAGTTATGTTAGGTTTGGTGAAGTCAGTATTTTATATGATAATTTTAAGAAATTTTGCTGTATCTTATCAAAAATGCATGCTATCAAAACCTAAATTCATCAAAATCTATAAAAAAAATATACTTATACTTCACAAATTTACCTAAATTCAACCTAGTAAAAGCTAAACTAACAAAATATGAGCATCCCATATCCTCACATACAAGCCTATAACACCTCTGTCCATACATTACATGAGTTGGCCATATAGCTCGAACCCCAAATAGGAAAATTTACACTATTTCATAAACATGCTAATTCATGACCCCTAAGATATTATATGTATATGTCCTTCCCTACATGACCTCATCTAACCTGACCTAGCATATCCAAACCTGGATTTGGTTAAAGTTGGCGAAATTTATGCTATGCCACCTAAATATGACCTAATTTAAGGCAATTTCCACCAAATATACCCAAATGTTGTGTATCATAGCATCACCAAAGCCCATTTTTACCTACATTTTCTCCTATTCCATCCTACCCTACACAACCTCACCTAACCTATCCTAGCATATCCAAACCTGGATTTGGTCAAAGTCTGCGAAATTTAAGCCAATCCACATAAATTCGACCTAATTTAAGGCAATTCCCACCAAATATCCCCAAATGTTGCGTATCACAGCAATGCCAAAGCCCATTTTTACCTACATTTTCTCCTATTCCATCCTACCCTACGCAACCTTACCTAACCTATCCTACCATATCCAAACCTAGATTTGGTTAAAGTCTGCGAAATTTAAGCTATCCCACCTAAATTCTATCTAACTTAAGACAATTCCCACCAAATATATCCAAATGTTCTGTATCACAGCACTGCCAAAGCCCATTTTTACCTACATTTTCTCCTATTCCATCCTACCCTCCGCAACCTTACCTAACCTATCCTAGCATATCCAAACCTAGATTTGGTTAAAGTCGGCGAAATTTAAGTTATCCCATATAAATTTGACCTAATTTAAGACAATTTCTACCAAATATACCCAAAATTGTTTTGGAACAGCACGGCCAAAGCTCATTTCAGCTGAGTTTTCACCTATTCCAACCTGCCCTAGACAACCCTACCCATCCTCTCCTGGCATATCCAAAGTCAGATTTGATTATAGTTGGCAAAATTTATGCCTTTCCAACCTAAATTTGAACTAATTTAAGGCAATTTCCACCGAATATACCCAAATGTTTTTGTATCTTAGCATGGTCAAAGTTTATTTTAGCTGAGTTTTCACCTATTCCAACCTGCCCTAGACATCCCTACCCGGCCTCTCCTGGCATATCCAAAGTCAGATTTGATTATAGTTGGCAAAATTTTTGCCTTTCCCACCTAAATTTTACCTAATTTATGCCAATTTCCACCGAATATACCCAAATGTTTTTTATCTTAGCATGGTCAAAGTTCATTTCACCCAAGTTTTTCACCTATTCCATCTTACCTTACACAGCCTTACCTAACCTGACCTAGCATATCCCAAGCTAGATTTGATTAGAGTTCGTGAAATTTATGCTTACTCACCTAAATTCAACCTAATTTAAGACAATTTCTACCCAAAATGATTTGTTACATAGCTCAGCCAAAGACCATTTTACCCGAGTTTTCACATATTCCAACCTACCCTACATAGCCTTACCTATCCCTTACCTAGCAGATTTGATTAAAGTTGGGGAAATTTAAGCTATCGCCATCAAATTGGAGACAATTTCCACCAAATATGCCTAAATGTTGTGTATCATAGCACAGCCAAAACCCATTTTACCCGCATTTTCATCCATTCCATCTAAACCTGGACCTAGCCTCTGATACTACATATACTCAGAGAAGTGATGTTTTTTGGATATGAACCTAAATGCCCGTGCCTAACCTGCAAGAGTCTTGGAGCTTTATTGAATATTTTATCTATTTTTCTTCAAAAACTGAAGTTTTGGATATGAACCTATCCGCACTGTGCCTAACCTGCTAGGATCTTTGTTGAACATTGTAACCAAAACTGAAGTTTTGGATATGAACCTATCCGCACTGTGCCTAACCTGCTAGGTTCTTTGTTGAACATTGTAACCAAAACTGAAGTTTTGGATATGAACCTATCCGCACTGTGCCTAACCTGCTTGGTTCTTTGTTGCACATTGTAACCATATTCATAGAAAAGTGATGTTTTGGATATGGACCTAACAGCCCCTCTCCTTTAAAACTTGGAACTGTGTTCAATATTATAGATATAGTGTTGGGTATGTGTTTTGTTTTTACACATCAACCCAACCATCCTGGACCTAACCTCCCTTCATCTAACTTCAAATTTATCGTAAATATGGAAGGACGTGTTGTTTGTGCAACAACCCAACCGTCCTTGACCTAACCTCCATTTATCAAACTTCAAATTTATCATAAATATGGGAGGACCGTGTTATTTGTGCATCAACCCAGCCGTCCTGGGCCTAACCTCCCTTTATCTAACTTCAAATTTATTGTATTTATGGGAAGAAGGTGTTGTTTATGCATCAACCCAACCTCCCTGGACCTAACCTCTGATACACGAATCTTGGTTCAATATTGCATCATACTCGTAGCATATTTTTTTTTCACATAATTCATCCATCCTCAACCTAACCTCTATTACAAGGGGGAGGGAGGTTAATGGAAAATATGATAATAATGGGAATTTTCTCTACATCAGTTCAACTTAACCATCCTTAACCTAACCTTAGTTAGAAAGGGATATAACTCACCAAAACTATTTAATACCATTTACCTTATTTTCCTTATCCTAACCTATAACTAGAGGGTTTAGACCCCCCCTTTACCTCGAAATTATAGTATAGGGTTAAATTAGGGAATGTTAGGTATATATGTGAAAATATATTCCTACCTTAAATATACAGTATAATTTCGAGGTAAAGGGGGGTCTAAACCCTCTAGTTATAGGTTAGGATAAGGAAAATAAGGTAAATGGTATTAAATAGTTTTGGTGAGTTATATCCCTTTCTAACTAAGGTTAGGTTAAGGATGGTAAAGTTGAACTGATGTAGAGAAAATTCCCATTATTATCATATTTTCCATTAACCTCCCTCCCCCAGGTAATAGAGGTTAGGTTGAGGATGGATGAATTATGTGAAAAAAAAAATATGCTACGAGTATGATGCAATATTGAACCAAGATTCGTGTATCAGAGGTTAGGTCCAGGGAGGTTGGGTTGATGCATAAACAACACCTTCTTCCCATAAATACAATAAATTTGAAGTTAGATAAAGGGAGGTTAGGCCCAGGACGGCTGGGTTGATGCACAAATAACACGGTCCTCCCATATTTATGATAAATTTGAAGTTTGATAAATGGAGGTTAGGTCAAGGACGGTTGGGTTGTTGCACAAACAACACGTCCTTCCATATTTACGATAAATTTGAAGTTAGATGAAGGGAGGTTAGGTCCAGGATGGTTGGGTTGATGTGTAAAAACAAAACACATACCCAACACTATATCTATAATATTGAACACAGTTCCAAGTTTTAAAGGAGAGGGGCTGTTAGGTCCATATCCAAAACATCACTTTTCTATGAATATGGTTACAATGTGCAACAAAGAACCTAGCAGGTTAGGCACAGTGCGGATAGGTTCATATCCAAAACTTCAGTTTTGGTTACAATGTTCAACAAAGAACCTAGCAGGTTAGGCACAGTGCGGATAGGTTCATATCCAAAACTTCAGTTTTGGTTACAATGTTCAACAAAGATCCTAGCAGGTTAGGCACAGTGCGGATAGGTTCATATCCAAAACTTCAGTTTTTGAAGAAAAATAGATAAAATATTCAATAAAGCTCCAAGACTCTTGCAGGTTAGGCACGGGCATTTAGGTTCATATCCAAAAAACATCACTTCTCTGAGTATATGTAGTATCAGAGGCTAGGTCCAGGTTTAGATGGAATGGATGAAATTGCGGGTAAAATGGGTTTTGGCTGTGCTATGATACACAACATTTAGGCATATTTGGTGGAAATTGTCTCCAATTTGATGGCGATAGCTTAAATTTCCCCAACTTTAATCAAATCTGCTAGGTAAGGGATAGGTAAGGCTATGTAGGGTAGGTTGGAATATGTGAAAACTCGGGTAAAATGGTCTTTGGCTGAGCTATGTAACAAATCATTTTGGGTAGAAATTGTCTTAAATTAGGTTGAATTTAGGTGAGTAAGCATAAATTACACGAACTCTAATCAAATCTAGCTTGGGATATGCTAGGTCAGGTTAGGTAAGGCTGTGTAAGGTAAGATGGAATAGGTGAAAAACTTGGGTGAAATGAACTTTGACCATGCTAAGATAAAAAACATTTGGGTATATTCGGTGGAAATTGGCATAAATTAGGTAAAATTTAGGTGGGAAAGGCAAAAATTTTGCCAACTATAATCAAATCTGACTTTGGATATGCCAGGAGAGGCCGGGTAGGGATGTCTAGGGCAGGTTGGAATAGGTGAAAACTCAGCTAAAATAAACTTTGACCATGCTAAGATACAAAAACATTTGGGTATATTCGGTGGAAATTGCCTTAAATTAGTTCAAATTTAGGTTGGAAAGGCATAAATTTTGCCAACTATAATCAAATCTGACTTTGGATATGCCAGGAGAGGATGGGTAGGGTTGTCTAGGGCAGGTTGGAATAGGTGAAAACTCAGCTGAAATGAGCTTTGGCCGTGCTGTTCCAAAACAATTTTGGGTATATTTGGTAGAAATTGTCTTAAATTAGGTCAAATTTATATGGGATAACTTAAATTTCGCCGACTTTAACCAAATCTAGGTTTGGATATGCTAGGATAGGTTAGGTAAGGTTGCGTAGGGTAGGATGGAATAGGAGAAAATGTAGGTAAAAATGGGCTTTGGCAGTGCTGTGATACAGAACATTTGGATATATTTGGTGGGAATTGTCTTAAATTAGATAGAATTTAGGTGGGATAGCTTAAATTTCGCAGACTTTAACCAAATCTAGGTTTGGATATGGTAGGATAGGTTAGGTAAGGTTGCGTAGGGTAGGATGGAATAGGAGAAAATGTAGGTAAAAATGGGCTTTGGCATTGCTGTGATACGCAACATTTGGGGATATTTGGTGGGAATTGCCTTAAATTAGGTCGAATTTATGTGGAATAGCTTAAATTTCGCAGACTTTGACCAAATCCAGGTTTGGATATGCTAGGATAGGTTAGGTGAGGTTGTGTAGGGTAGGATGGAATAGGAGAAAATGTAGGTAAAAATGGGCTTTGGTGATGCTATGATACACAACATTTGGGTATATTTGGTGGAAATTGCCTTAAATTAGGTCATATTTAGGTGGCATAGCATAAATTTCGCCAACTTTAACCAAATCCAGGTTTGGATATGCTAGGTCAGGTTAGATGAGGTCATGTAGGGAAGGACATATACATATAATATCTTAGGGGTCATGAATTAGCATGTTTATGAAATAGTGTAAATTTTCCTATTTGGGGTTCGAGCTATATGGCCAACTCATGTAATGTATGGACAGAGGTGTTATAGGCTTGTATGTGAGGATATGGGATGCTCATATTTTGTTAGTTTAGCTTTTACTAGGTTGAATTTAGGTAAATTTGTGAAGTATAAGTATATTTTTTTATAGATTTTGATGAATTTAGGTTTTGATAGCATGCATTTTTGATAAGATACAGCAAATTTTCTTAAAATTATCATATAAAATACTGACTTCACCAAACCTAACATAACTAAGGCTAGAATAAATAAGTCTGTTAGATGGTTTGCATAAATATATATGGGTGGCCTGATTGGAGAGGATGTAACAAGGAATGTATTACAAACAATGGACATATGTTAGATGAATAGTTTAGCACTGTTAATGTTGAAATATTAATGGAAAATGAATGTGTTAATAATAGCGCTCATCGGAAGTCATATGTACCTTTTTAATATGTGAAATTCTGATTTTTGGGGAGTTGGTTAAACTCAGCATATTGTAATTAATGTCCTAAATATACCTAGAAAAAATATCTTGCAAATTGTGTATTGTTTGACCCAGTTGGTTGTGTCTGTATTTGTACATATATTGAACAATTAATATACTTGTGTATTGATTGTGTAGATTATATATTTTGCATAAGTCGTATGATTATTGCAATTATGTATTGATTATATTTCAATAAATTGTGCATTGTTTTGTGCAAATTGTATGTATTAATTGTATATGTATTTGTGGAAATTTTCTAGTTGTGTATTTAATGAATATGTGCTAGTTATGTATTGTTCAGTTGTGTATTGATTTTATTTTTGAGCAAGTTGTGTAAATGTTGCAATTGTATTTGTGTAAATAGTGTTTTATGCCAGTTGTGTATTTTCATATTTGGGGTAGTTATGTATTGTACGTATTTGAGCTAGATATGTATTTGTGCAAGTTGTGTAATAATTATGAAAGATGTGTAATATTTGTGAAAGTTGTTTATTAATTGCGCATGTTGTGTAATTGCATATGAACGAATTGTTTATTTATACCTTTTTGTGTTTATTGTCATTGTGCAAGTCGAGAAATTATATAGCAAGTTTTCTTGTATTAATTGTGCAAAGATGTACAATAATTACACAAATTGTGCAATAATTGTACATGTTTTATAATAATTTTGCACTAATAGTGCATTTATGCAAGTTGTGTTTTTAATTTGTTGACGTGGAACTGGTGCAACTGTATTTTTGTGTGCAAATTGTGTATTTTGTGTAAGCTCTGTAATCTGAAAAAAATAGACCTTAGTGGTGTAAGTGTATTTGGTTTATGAGAAAATGTATGAGTATTTTGTGAAAATTATATTTGTGGAATTGTGAAATTTTAGTGAAAGCGCATTTTTGATTGTCTAAATGCATAAACATTTTTATATATTTGTACAAATATCATACTTTCTGTAAATGTTATAATCTGAGTGTACATGCAATATTGTGTAAATGGCATATTTTGGGTGCAACTGGCATCTTTTGTATGTAAATGTCATATTTTTGTCTATAAATGACATATTTTTGTGTGATGGTATATTTTGAGTGTAAATAATATATTTTGTGCATAAATGGCATATTTGGTGTGAAAATGCTGTATTTTCTGTGTATGTCATAAATTACATCTGATTAATGGGGAAATGGTGGTAAAAAATTAGGCTATTCTCTATGAATATATAGTGTGAAGTATGTGTAGGTATATATGATTGTATTTGCGACTGTTGGTTTAGAAACAAGTTAGCTGATTTGTGTAGCAAAACTAGGATTTATATTTTCGAGGTGTAGAAATGATTAGCTTATGAATATAGTGGCTAGCATCCAGCTGAGTTGCTAGACGGATGAATTGAGGTGCGACATTTGGATAGCTATTTGATGGATGTGAGGACAGTTGACTAGCCTATGAACACAGCTACTAATCCGCTGTGCTGTCAGATGTGTGGTGGCTACTTGTGGATTATAGTAGAACATCTAGCTATAGGGTTTCATAATTGCTGTTGTGTATAAAACTAGAATGACAGCTATTTATTAAAACTATTATTGTACACTAATACTTTAAGTGGGTTCCCTTGGTTGCTTTAAGCATAGGGTGGACATGAATATGAATGAGATTGGGTGGAAATATATAGGAGCTGCCTCGTATGGGCCAATAGGACTTTTGAAGTTACCTTTATTCTTATGTTCAGCTCACCTGCTATGCTGCCAGATGTACGATTCTGCTTAAATTGCAGTACGACATTTGGGCTTCTGTTATACTTTTGAACTTATCACTGAATAATGATTACAGTTGTGGATGACTAAAATGTATATTCTTAGTCCTCTGATTAGGTTAGGTGGGGATGGTTAGTCTAGTCATTTTTGAATAATAACATTAAATACACATGCCAGTAGGACGCCAAAGGTCGCATTGGTTGTCTGGTGACGTCATACATAGTTGACCAGTAAGGTACTGTAATACCTTCACACCTATATGCTAATGGCCAGCAATACCTTATCCCTATACCTGAGTTCGCTTTTCACGATGTCACTAAACAACAACAATAACTGGTCTGTAGAATGTATTTGTTTGTTATAAATAATATGTTAGGTTAGGTTAGGTTAGGATGGTTTTGTTAGGGTATATGAATAACAGAAAATATAAGCAACGAGCGAAAATACGAGCTATTGTAGCTGAATATCAACTTTGATGAAGCACAGAGTACAGTTGAGGCATTAAGCCAGATTAAGAGTTCACACTTATGTGTGAACCTCCTGGGGTCCGCATTTAGCGCGCCTCGCGCCACAGAAGGCCTTATTTTAAAACATGAGAGGCTTGCTTTTACTGAATGAGTTTTTTTATTTGTTATATGCCACAGCAAGGTGTGGGTGGTATGTTTTGAGCGAATGTGAGATGTGTATGCGGTTAAAGAGAATATTTGTTTACTACTGAGCATGCATTGAAATCGCCAATGCCCAGGGCTCTGTTTTTTCATATAAACGAATGATAGCAGTTTTTTCATTTTATTTTTTGCCCTATGCATAATAAACGATCCTTCAAGAAAGATTGTCAAAGCTCAAATTACATTCTCTAGAATGAAGACGACGAAGAAGAAATAGGGGTGACATGATAGAGGTGTGACTGAATGGTCATAGTAAAGGGGAATATTAATAACCTATTATACGTATCAACATGAAACAGAATAGGAAATGAATTGGATAAGTTATATATTTAGGAAAAAGACCTGGGTAAATACAGGCAGCAGGGGACGAACTTGAAAATACACACATAACTTCTTGCAGTGCTGAAGTTATGTTCTTCCCTCACATACATGATCCCCTTTGATAAATGTAATGGGAGATGGTTGGAAGTAAATATGAAATTAAAAATAGACTAGGGATGATGGTATTTTATATTAGGTTTCAAGGTTACTGTTGTATCGCAAAACACACGACTCATAGACCGGCTTTTTAATCCCCTTGAACATGCCGGTGCAGGAACGCTGAGCGGCTAGCTGGTGACGTCATTGACCATTAGCAATGTCTGTGCAGGGTCACTGAACCAACGAAATTTGGGGATGCCAGGGACCAGCATTTTAATCCTACCCCCAGGCAAATTGAAGACTGGCTATCCGATGACGTCATTGACCATTGGCGATGCCTGTGCAAGGGTCACTGAGGTAACACAAAACACGAGACAGGGACAAAAAAAGTTCGTAAAATCCATGTGCCAATGACCGGCATGGGGAAAAAAGTTCGTAAAACCCATGTGCCAATGACCAGCATGGGGAAAAAAGTTCGTAAAACCCATGTGCCAATGACCGGCATGGGAAAAAAAGTTCGTAAAACCCATGTGCCAATGACCGTCATGGGAAAAATAATTGTAAAACCCATGTGCCAATGACCGGCATGGGAAAAATAATTGTAAAACCCATGTGCCAATGACCGGCATGGGACTAAACGACACCGCGGTAACGAAAATCACTTATGCCAATGACCGGCAGGGGACTAAACGACACCGGGGTAACGAAAATCACTTATGCCAATGACCAGCAGGGGACTAAACGACACCGGGGTAACGAAAATCACTTATGCCAATGACCGGCAGGGGACTAAACGACACCGGGGTAACGAAAATCACTTATGCCAATGACCGGCAGAGGACCAAATGACACCGGGGTAACGAAAATCACCTATGCCAATGACCGGCAGGAGAAAAAAAGAAAATTGCCGGTCATTGGCATACTTTCCATTACTCTAGTGTGGGTGGTGGTGGTGTTACTGTGGGTGGTGGTGGTGTTACTGTGGGTGGTGGTGTTACTATTGGTGGTGGTGGTGCTACTGTGGGTGGTGGTGTTACTGTGGGTGGTGGTGGTGTTACTGTGGGTGGTGGTGTTACTATGGGTGGTGGTGGTGCTAGTGTGGGTGGTGGTGGTGTTACTGTGGGTGGTGGTGGTGCTAGTGTGGGTGGTGGTGGTGCTACTGTGGGTGGTAGTGGTGTTACTGTGGGTGGTGGTGGTGCTAGTGTGGGTGGTGGTGGTGTTACTGTGGGTGGTGGTGTTACTGTGGGTGGTGGTGTTACTGTGGGTGGTGGTGGTGCTACTGTGGGTGGTGGGGGTGCTACTGTGGGTGGTGGTGGTGCTACTGTGGGTGGTGGTGGTGTTACTGTGGGTGGTGGTGGTGTTACTGTGGGTGGTGGTGGTGTTACTGTGGGTGGTGGTGGTGCTACTGTGGATGGTGGTTGTGTTACTGTAGGTGGTGGTGGTGCTAGTGTGGGTGGTGGTGGTGTTACTGTGGGTGGTGGTGGTGTTACTGTGGGTGGTGGTGGTGTTACTGTGGGTGGTGGTGGTGTTACTGTGGGTGGTGGTGGTGCTAGTGTGGGTTGAGGTGCTACCGAGGGTGTTGTTGTTACTGTTGGATGCGCTGTTACTGTTGGTGGTGCTGTTTAGTTTGATGATTACTGATATTTTTGGTGATCTCAGAGTGCTCTAAGTAATGAATCTGTTGATTAGCGATGATACCGTTGCCTCTGAAAACGGTATTTTGTTAGCTTCCGTTATTGTAATTAAAATAGCTTTGCAGAATAGGCTATGTAATAGCCTATTCTGGCTAATAAAAAAAGCCCTCCCTAGCCTTGCAGTCAATACAGGATCCCACACCTGTCATGCAGTCAACACAGGGCCCCACACCAGCCTTGCAGTCAACACAGGGGCCCCACACCTGCAATGCAGTCAACACGGGACCCCACACCTGTCATGCAGTCAACACAGGACCCCACACCTGTCATGCAGTCAACACAGGGCCCCACACCAGCCTTGCAAGAGAAAGAAAGATACATCAGCTAGATGGATGGATAGATGGATATATATTGATGGATGGATGAATAAACAGCTGGATGGATGGGTAGAAAGATGAGAAGATGGTGGTATAGATGTATTGATAAATGGGTAGATCATGGATAGATGTATAGATAGGCGGAGTAATAGATGGATATATAGATAGCTAGATGGATAATTGGACAGATAGATGGGTTGATGGATGGATATATATGAATGAACAGACGATAGATTGATAGCTGGTTTTCAATAACGATAGACAAATGGATTGCCAGAACGATAGACAGATGGATTGCTAGAACGATCACACTAACATGACAGCAACAATTAGAAAACCCGTAGGATCCGTGATGAGGGCTTGAACCTATGTGGTTTTCTGCGGCTCCTGATCCTCCTACGGAACACGTCTCGTGGTCAGCAGAACACTCTTGTGTTCAGTAGGACTCCAGGTTGCACTCCTGGTACCATGCCGTGGTCTAAGCACTCTCTCTTCTTGACGGTGGACATATTAGCACAACTTGCACAGCAAAACACCGCAAACATTTGCCGATAATAATTAAAAATCACTGTTGATGATCTTGGTAATTCTTTGAGTGCTGAGCAGACAGCCAATATTTGCTACTGTGCTGTATGCTGTGTGCCTGAGGACGGCTACTGAGGACGCTGCCATATGGCGTTCTGTTTGTCTCCTGCTTCACATGTTGGAAAATTCCAACATACTACAATACTACATTCTATAATAGTACATACTACAAACCTTTAATACTACAACCTTTAATTAACCTTTAATATAGTGTTATTACTAATACAACAACAACAACCTTTAATACTAATCTCAACAAAATTATTTTAGTTATACATATTTAGAGTATATACAAAATAGTCAGAGGTAGAACTATTTGGTTGGCAGAGGCCGAGTGAATGGGGGGAATTGTGTGAATCCCCTGTAAGGTTGCAGTGGAAGCCTCGGGAGCCTCGTGGGTGCAGAAGAACTTCAGCTTGCAATAATAGTTAGCCGTTCTCGTGGTACAGTTGGCTACAGCTCGTCTGAGAACAGCAAGGGCATAGGTTCGAACCCTCATCAAGGCCTTTGTGGATTTGTTCATTAGGTATAATTCGTCGCGTGACACTCTGGTACTCTCGGCGGGCGAGGAGAACAGGTGAAGACGTCGTCATTATCTGGTGATGTTTGGTGAGATCTGGGTCTGAGTGCTGGCAAGGTAGGGAGGTTGTTGCTCAGTATATGTAGTGTTTTTTCTCTTATGAGTATAGCGTATATGTATAGAGTATAGCTATGTTAGCATAGCTATAGACTATAGGTAAAGGTGTATAGCTATTGAGTAAAGCTATATGTGTATAGCTATAGAGTATAGCTACATGAGCAGAGCTATAAAGTATAGCTATATGAGTATAGCTAGAGAGTACAGATATATGAGAATAGCTATAGAGTATAGCTATACAGAGCATAGCTATAGAGTATAGCTATATGAGATAGCTATTATAATATATAGTTATATGAGTTTAGCTATATGATAATAGCTATAGAGTATTGCTGTATCAGCATAGCAATAGAGTATGATATATGAGCATAGCAATAGAAAACGGCCTGATTATTGTTGTCATTGTTCCAGCCAGTGATTTTAAAATGCAAAATTATAGACTAATAAAGTAAAGTGTTACATTTATTTAGAATGAAAGGCTTCCTGGGGTGTAAATCAAGTTGGAACATAAACAAAAAATTAAATCGCTAAAAAATTTCAAGCCAAAGTTAGACAAATAAGGCCTAATCGAGCTGCAGGAAGAGTGGGCACTAAGTCTGGTATCCAGTGAACAATAAAGATAAATACAGTAGCAGAAGCCAACTTGAGTGGCTCCTACTTTTTTAACGTTATAATTTATTTATATGTTCTAAAATGACCCTACTTATCTATGAGCCTTCATTCTTAGAAGTTATTTAGAAATATAAAAAAATCTCTAACAAATATTCGTCTGTTCTGTTATTCATACCATTTTTCTATTTCATGTCGATTAAAATAATGTTTGTCCTTTACTTGTGGCAGTTCTTCAAATTATTTAAATTTCATTAAACACTTCTGTATATCAGTTTATGTGGCCACATTTAATGAGTTATATATCAACTTTATTGTTTTGACTTTTTTAAATAAACCTTTTATTTTTATTTTTCTGAATTACCCATAATTACAGAATATTATAATAATATGTCTGTGTAGCCTTAACTTCCAGCAGAATGAGAAATTCTCTTTAATCTCTATATTTACTGAATGATTACAGATCTATTTTACACGTACAACTTTACTTCTCTTTAAACATTCAGTATAAACGTCTTATTGGAACACTGCCACAGTCACTCATACAAATATAAAAAAATCACTTAGATGAATTATATCCAATCAATAGTGGAACAATTATTGTGTCTAGTCTACATGTTACAGTTCTCCGTTGAGCTTTTCAATCACGTGTTTCCAAGCAAGACTCTACATATGTGTCACTGTAGCCCCAGAAAAGGAGATAACTTAATTGCTTACTTCAGTCCTTGTATTAGGTGATGCAAATAAATTCACCTCCTGCGGAGGCAATAATGAGCAAGGGACGCTGGGAGGGCAGGGGACCGAGCCAGGCCTGGGCCAGGGCTTGGGGGATTAGAAGAACTCCGAAAACCTCATCCAGGTACAATCCAGGTACAGGTCACTTCTCCTGTCTCATGGTAACACTCCCATTCCTCTCTGGAAATCGGGCTTCCATATCGAATTTGTTATTAACAATAGAGAGAAGACTTACTTCTCTCACAATTTCATCTACTTTTGCTCTCTTCCGGACAATTAGTTAATCAATCAGGTTCAACTACTCACTGATGCAACTGGTAACAGAGGCAAGCTTGAACCCCCCATAGTCGGGGCACTGACTTTACCATCCTTAACATTATTTATCTCTTCATGGCATTAACATTCCGTATTAAGGTTTAATCATGTTGATATTAAATTTAACAAGTCTTTCGGCATTGTTCAACATGAAAACTTGACAAGGAAAGTTGAAGCGCATGCCAGTAACGACGAATTGCAAAATTTAATTATCAACTGAGGTGCGGTTAAATTATTGGCCACAAAGAATTAACATAATACTGGGCGCCATTAACAAAAATAGAGGAAGCGACATACAGCGTGCTCCATAACTTATATTCACACACACACACACACACACACACACACACACACACACACACACACACACACACACACACACACACACACACACACACACACACACACACACCAGTCCCAAGTCCTCCCCAGCATCCCCCCCCCCTCACCCGTCTCCTGGGCCTTCGAACCATTCCCCACTCTACCGTCCCCTCGTTCCCCCCACCATTCCCCACCCCACCATCCCCTCTTCCTTCCCACCATGCCCTTCTTCCTTGTCCCCTCTTCCTCCCCACCATCTTTCACTTTCGTCCCCTCGTCATCCCCACCATTCCCCACTCCCTCGTCCGATGCCTTCCCAAATGGTCTGATGTTCCCATCAGAAAATTGGAAACATCAAGTGGTCTGATGTTCCAATCACTGATATATAAAAAAAACTGTTAAAGAATGAAATGAAAATATGAAAAAAATTAAAAAATAAACTATACTCACGAAATAAACGGTATGGTAAACAACACGGCTCAATTCCAACACAATTCACACAAAATAATTAAATAAAAATGAAAATAATTAAATAAAAATGGAAATAAATAAAAATCTATGAAAATTAAATTTATCAATGCAGTCAGAAACGTTGAAATGAAATTGTAACACAGTTAGTATAGCATGTGTGTTGCTCTTAAATGCAACAGATGGCGCTGTTTTTCAAGAAAAGCACAGTTTTGCCTGTTACAGGTGTGGCATCTATAATTATTCCTACGAAATGAACGGTATGGTAGACAATACAGCTCAATTCCAACACAATGTCACACAAAATAATTCAATACAAAATAAAATAAATCGAAATCTATGGAAATACAATTTATCAATGCAATCGGAAACATTGAAATGGAATTCGTGACATATTTAGTATAGCGTGCATGTTGCTCTTGTGTGCAACAGATGGCGCTGTTTTTGTGGCACCTATATAGTATGTATATAAAAAGACGCGTCAATTGAAATGCAATGTTGTGTCAAAATTTCAAAGCAATCGATAAAGAACTTTCGGATATTACAGCGTGTATTGTTGTTACGTCCAACAGATGGCCCTATTTTTAAAATAAAGCATGTTTTTTTCCTGTCACAGGTGATGGATGTATATGGTAAATAAATAAAAAGACGCGCCTATTCGAGTGCAATGTTGTGTCAAAATTTCAAAGCAATCAGTAAAGAGGTTTCGAAGGTTTCCCTCACATGAAAAACAGTTTTTCAGAAAAAAACATGTTTTTTTTTTTACTATCACCCACCCCTGTGAAAGGTTAAAACATGCGATTATATATGAATATATGTCGTACCTAGTAGCCAGAATGCACTTCTTGGCCTACTATGCAAGGCCCGATTTGCATAATAGGCAGAGTGATTTTCTTTTTTTTTCAACAAATTGTTTCCAATTGCTTTATTTGAAATATTATTATTATATTATAATAAGAACATAAATTATTGACTTAGTTTTGTTAGTTTAGGTTAGGTTATGCTAGGTTAGGTTAGGTTAGGAAGGGTAGGTTAGGTTTGGTCATATATCTATGTTAGTTTTGACTCAAATTTAAAAAAATGAACACATACATAGTGAAATGGATAGCTTTATCATTTCATAAGAAGAAATCTAAAGATATATATAATTTCAGGAAAACTTGGCTTATTAGGCAAATCGGGCATTGCATAATAGGCTGAGAAGTGCGTTCTGGCTACTAGGTACGACATATATATATATATATATATATATATATATATGTCGTACCTAATAGCCAGAACGCACTTCTCAGCCTACTATTCAAGGCCCGATTTGCCTAATAAGCCAAGTTTTCATGAATTAATGTTTTTTCGTCTACCTAACCTACCTAACCTAACCTAACCTAGCTTTTTTTGGCTACCTAACCTAACCTTACCTATAAATATAGGTTAGGTTAGGTTAGGTAGGGTTGGTTAGGTTCGGTCATATATCTACGTTAATTTTAACTCCAATAAAAAAAAATTGACCTCATACATAGAGAAAAGGGTTGCTTTATCATTTCATAAGAAAAAAATTATAGTAAATATATTAATTCAGGAAAACTTGGCTTATTAGGCAAATCGGGCATTGAATAGTAGGCTGAGAAGTGAGTTCTGGCTACTAGGTACGACATATATATATATATATATATATATATATATATATATATATATATATATATATATATATATATATATATATATATGTCGTACCTAATAGCCAGAACGCACTTCTCAGCCTACTATTCAAGGCCCGATTTGCCTAATAAGCCAAGTTTTCATGAATTAATGTTTTTTCGTCTACCTAACCTACCTAACCTAACCTAACCTAGCTTTTTTTGGCTACCTAACCTAACCTTACCTATAAATATAGGTTAGGTTAGGTTAGGTAGGGTTGGTTAGGTTCGGTCATATATCTACGTTAATTTTAACTCCAATAAAAAAAAATTGACCTCATACATAGAGAAAAGGGTTGCTTTATCATTTCATAAGAAAAAAATTATAGTAAATATAATAATTCAGGAAAACTTGGCTTATTAGGCAAATCGGGCCTTGAATAGTAGGCTGAGAAGTGAGTTCTGGCTACTAGGTACGACATATATATATATATGTATATATATATATATATATATATATGTCGTACCTAGTAGCCAGAACTCACTTCTCAGCCTACTATTCAAGGCCCGATTTGCCTAATAAGCCAAGTTTTCCTGAATTAATATATTTTCTATAATTTTTTTCTTATGAAATGATAAAGCAACCCTTTTCTCTATGTATGAGGTCAATTTTTTTTTATTGGAGTTAAAATTAACGTAGATATATGACCGAACCTAACCAACCCTACCTAACCTAACCTATATTTATAGGTAAGGTTAGGTTAGGTAGCCAAAAAAAGCTAGGTTAGGTTAGGTTAGGTAGGTTAGGTAGACGAAAAAACATTAATTCATGAAAACTTGGCTTATTAGGCAAATCGGGCCTTGAATAGTAGGCTGAGAAGTGCGTTCTGGCTATTAGGTACGACATATGTATATATATATATATATATATATATATATATATATATATATATATATATATATATATATATATATATATATATGTATATATATATAAATATATATGTCGTACCTAGAAACCAGAACGCACTTCTCAGCCACCTATTCAAGGCCCGTTTTGCCTAATAGGCCAAGTTTTCATGAATTAACTGTTTTTCGACTACCTAACCTACCTAACCTACCCTAACCTAACTTTTTTGGCTACCTAACCTAACCTAACCTATAAAGATAGGTTAGGTTAGGTTAGGTAGGGTTGGCTAGATTCGGTCATATATCTACGTTAATATTAATTTCAATAACAAAAAATTGACCTCATACATAATGAAATGGGTAGCTTTATCATTTCATAAGAAAAAAATTAGAGAAAATATATTAATTCAGGAAAACTTGGCTTATTAGGCAAATCGGGCCTTGCATAGTAGGCTCAGAAGTGCGTTCTGGCTACTAGGTACGACATATATATATATACATATATATATTTATATATATACATATATATATATATATATATATATATATATATATATATATATATATATATATATATATATATATATATATATATATATATATGTCGTACCTAGTAGCCAGAATGCACTTCTCGGCCTACTATGCAAGGCCCGATTTGCCTAATAAGCCAAGCTTTCCTGAATTAATATATTTTCTCAAATTTTTTTCTTATGAAATGATAAAGCTACCTATTTCATTATGTATGAGGTCAATTTTTTTTATTGTAGATAAAATTAACGTAGATATATGACCGAACCTAACCAACCCTACCTAACCTAACCTATCCTTATAGGTTAGGTTAGGTTAGGTAGCCGAAAAAGTTAGGTTAGGTTAAGTTAGGTAGGTTAGGTAGTCGAAAAACAATTAATTCATGAAAACTTGGCTTATTAGGCAAATTGGGCCTTGCATAGTAGGCTGAGAAGTGCGTTCTGGCTACTAGGTACGGCATATATATATATATGTATATATATATATATATATGTTTCATTGAATACGACCGCATATTCTGTATTTATTATTTTCTGGTTTAGGGCTTCTATCCCTCTAACTATTTTCTTAGCATCAGGGCTTAATTGAAATAGGAGTTCTCTAAAACTCATTTTCGTACTTTTAAGGTGAAGAAAAGAAGTGATTTACTATAGAGTGTATTACCCTTATTTGTATAATTTGCACGACGTTTCGAACCTCCATGGTTCATTCTCAAGTGAACAGATCTTACAATACTAGTTGATTTTATACCCGCATTAGGTCAGGTGATAATACAATGAAGGTGAAAACATGGGGGGATACATAAGGGATAAACATAGGGGCTGCAGAAGGCTTATTTGCCCATACGAGGCATCTCCTATCTAAACACAAAGATTAATCCAGTGTAATTGGCCTGTTATGTTGGACATTGTCTTCTGTGTTGGCATCGATATGTTCTTGTCTTGTCCTTAGTAAGGACAAGACAAGCCGATCGGAACAAAGCTGTAGCAGTGTGCTTGACCTCTGTATTTAATAATTTTCTGCGATTCCCTGAAAGAAGCAGCACCACCGCTTTCACGTGTGCTGTAGTGGAGGTAGGTACTGGCCAGTGTGGCAGCGCACGTGTAGTCCCATACCACTTGCTTACCATCCTTCCAAGGTAGCAAGGTGACCCCATCAGGGCGCTTCTGAGGGTCGTTAGGTCTGGATAAGTGTGGTTCTCTTTGTGCCGGGCAGCGGGCTGTGGCGAGGCTCCTCTTGATGATGTCGTTGACTTCTTCATGTCTTGCAATTTTACCCTGTGATTTACGACATACCAGACCATGACGACCATATTGGTCTGCCATCGCAGTTCCGCAGATGCACCTATGTTCGGTGAGGATGGGGGCGGCAAGGCGAAGGGCAACTCCAATGCGGAGAGCGTCATGACTGAGGCGAGTTCCCAGGCCTGCATTGGGCTATATATATATGTATGTCGTACCTAGTAGCCAGAACGCACTTCTCAGCCTACTATGCAAGGCCTGATTTGCCTAATAAGCCAAGTTTTCATGAATTAATGTGCTTTCGACTACCTAACCTACCTAACCTAACCTAACCTAACTTTTTCTGCTACCTAACCTAACCTAACATATAGAGATAGGTTAGGTTAGGTTAGGTAGGGTTGGTTAGGTTCGGTCATATATCTACGTTAATTTTAACTCCAATAAAAAAAAATTGACTTCATACATAATGAAATGGGTAGCTTTATCATTTCATAAGAAAAAAATTAGAAAAAATATATTAATTCAGGAAAACTTGGCTTATTAGGCAAATCGGGCCTTGCATAGTAGGCTGAGAAGTGCGTTCTGGCTACTAGGTACGACATGTATATATATATGTATATATATATATGTATATATATATATATATTTATATATATATTTATATATATATATATATATATATATATATATATATATATATATATATATTTATATATATATATTTATATATATATATATATATATATATATATATATATATATATATATATATATATATATATATATATATATATATTTATATAGAGAGAACACGAAGCAATAAATACAAATTGGTTAAGTGTCAATGCGGAAAATATCTAGGTATATATGGGTTTTGGAAAAGAGTTGATGATTTATGGAACAAATAACACACCAGGGATCACTGGTTTGCTTCAAGAATAGGTAAAACATATGTATGAATAAGATAGGTCGGGGGACAAATGGTTGTTGCATCGCATTGCCAATAAACCTTCTACAGTTACCTCTAGCCTCAGTTCTTGTTTTCCATTTATATTCTGCTCCGCAAAACACATGCAAGTTTCTCAAACAAATCTAGCACACAAAGTATATTTTAACGTTACCGACAACAGGTGATTTCTGTTCACCCAAGCGAAATATTTGTACGTTAATCAACACTCTGTTTTTTCCTTATTTTTAAGAGAGTATTTTTACTGAACATTGTAGCATGACCTTCTTTTTATAAGCCTCACATTTAATCCCTTTGCGTTTCATTCTGCTGTGGGCCGCGAAGGTTTAGGGAATTTAGAAGCACAGTCCTGGACAAACCATGGAGATGAACATAATGGTTTAATAGTTACGCGATCAGAGCGGGTTTAAGATTATGAGAAGCAAAATGGTGTGTGAAAGATAAGTATGCTATGTCCCCCCAGATAACAATAACTATGTCGAGTTGTCTTTTATCATTTTTATATATAATAAACTTCATTTCACCTAGATATATGGCGAGCTTTTTTTGTTACATTATTTATATTATATCTCTAAATATTTCTGTAAATTCTTGTTGCAAAACTCCCTAACATTGAGTTAATCAGTTGTTGTATAAAGTGTAAACTGATAGGTGTGAGGAGTGAGGGTGTGGCTGTCTGGGGCAAGGTAGGGTTACCTGTACACAAGCACCTGAAGCACACGTGATAATGATGCTGCCTGCTTGGCCACGCCACCATCTGTTGTAAACACAGAAATGGGAGCTGACGCTTGTTCTGTAACGCGATAAGCGCCGCCCACGAGACTCCTGATGCTGCTGCTGCCCCCATCTTCCCCCCTTCCTCAACCCCTTCCCCCCCCCCCCTTCCACCCATTCATGCCTCTGTGTGTGAACCATTAGCATCCTCCCCCCTTTCTCTCTCCCCATCTCCTCATCCACATCATGTTATCCTACACATACCATCCACCTCATGACATCTTTTACAGATCTTGAACCTTATTACCCAAAGTTAAATTTTAATGTGGTTATATTTATACTTTGCCTTGCTCTCGGTCACGGGCGGTGACCATATGACTTAAAAGATGAACAGAGGTTAACAAAAAAAAAATGACATTTAAGGTGTTTCTGTTGGAATACTTCCTGTCCTCACTTATTACTTAAGCATGTCATCGTCATGGATTCCTGCGCCTCAAGAACTTTACCTCATGTTATGAATCTCAGGTAAGCCCTCAGATCCACCTCATGACATCAACATCATGCCATGAATCTTATATCATCTCTAGCGAGTCATATACCTCATATCATCTCTCTCTTGATATGCTTCTTATGTTATCCACAGCGATGTTATCCACCTTACATCATCCATTTCAGACGTTTAACTCATTTCAGTGACCTCATGAAATCCACTTAGTGAAATTCACCTCATATCATAAACTTCAAGGCATACACCTCATGCCATCCATCCCATATCATCCACCTCATGCCATCCATCTCATATCATCCACCTCATGCCATCCACCTCATATCATCCACCTCATGCCTTCCACCTCATGTCATACACAATGCTGTCCACTACAGTCCCTCTCAACACTTACATCTCTAAAGGCTGTTTACACTCTTATCACCTACCTGTGCTTTAGCACCTAGAGGCACTTTGACTCGCGGGTTCACTGATCTCACGGCTCGAGAGATCTTTCAGTGAAGACCCGTAACATAGCGACGTTCACCGGAATGCCGACATGAGCGCTGAAAGCACAGGTTTTTGACTTAAGAAGGCAATCATAGGAAATTTATAAAAGTATAAAAGAGGGACTGGAGAAGGTCAGAGAGGACCTCAAGGCAGACTGTGACAGAGGTGGTGAACTGATTTAAAAGAACTTTAAAAGAAAGGAGAATGTACATGGGCTCAGGAGGAAATGGATGGGAAGGCAACAAAGGATGTAAGAACTGCAACGGAATGGGAGGATCAAATACATGGCGAATGTGACTGAGCAATACGCGAGAAGACAAGACAAAGCATTTGCTGAAACAGCAAAAGGCTCAGAGAGAAAGAAAATCATTAAATCAGCAATGACAGTAGCTGAAGGAGCCCAGCAGGTTGTGAAATGCATCAGACAGGAGTCGATTATGGGGGAAAACAGGGACAACCTGCAATCTACCAGTACTAGAGGAAGATACAAAGCAAAGGAGAAGAAAAAAGATCACTAGATAGAGAAAACAAAAATTATCTTAAAAATACGGGTTGGTTAGGCAGCCAGAGATATAGAAAATTACTTTATTACTCTAGAATTGGGAATTTTAAAATTTAAAGAGTTTACAGGTTAAGGCGAATTTACCTAAACATAATTAAGTGAATTATGTACTTGATTGAAATAAGAATTTCAGGGACACAGGAGCCTTACCACAAAGGAGGATAGGGAGGAAGCAGAGTAAATACGTGAAGAACATTCATTCAATAGCTCATGGAGACAGAACAAGCACCTGCAGGTCAGGTTATCATGATCCCCATTCAAGAAGCAGCTAGGCGTGATTAGATCAACAAACACCTTCACAATGCCATCACTGGACTTTGAACCACTACCCCTTCTGGGATAGCCAAAATACCCCAGTTGAGATGCGTAGCATTAAAATTATATACACTAATACAGATGGAATTACAAATAAAGAGGTAGAGTTATAAGTAAAGCAGTTATAAATAAAGCTTGACAGTAAAGAACTATACATTATAGCAATAACATAAATGACTCTCACTAGCACTGTAAAAAATGTGATCGTCTCACAGGGAAGTCGGGGAACCCTCCTCAGTCCACAACTTTATGGCCAGATTCGATAAGTAATTCGAACATTAAGAAAGTTAAATTGTAGTGCAGCAGGTAAAACAAGGCTAGCAGAGCGAGAGTTCCTTGTCCTGTAACCTTTGTTTCGTAACAACTTCCACCGTAACTCCAACTCCGTTCAACAAGTCTCCAACAACCCATTCCCTTCTGGGGTTGAGTGTTTAATAACGCCCTTCACTATATGTAGGAGAACAGATCCCATAACCCTGTATTCACCTAGTTGTGCTTGCGGGGTTTGAGCAAGAGCAGAGCAGGTTGTGCTCTGACTCTTTTGGCCCGCCTCTCAACTGTCAATCAATCAACTGATTTTGTTTCTTTCCACACTCACACACACACCCAGGAAGCAGCCCGTAGCAGCTGTCTAACTCCCAGGTACCTATTTACTGCTAGGTAACATGGGTATCAGAGTGAAAGAAACTCTGCCCATTTAATTCTTCCATCGCCTGAGATCGATCCCTGGACCTTAGGATTACGAACTCTGAGCGTTGTCCACTCAGTCTTCAAGCCCCCTTGTAAATGTACGATAGACGAGAATGTTCGTATAATGGGTAGCATGTTAAAGCAATACAATCCCCTTCTGTAGTTGAGTACCCAGTAACTCACAACACTGTATGTTGTATAAAATTGTATGTTGTATAAATCTGTATGTTGTGTGGTTGTCTTACATATCACTCTCCCTGGCCATGGAGGACAGAAGGAAATGTATATTGGTAGTTTAGGTAAGATAATTATCAGGAGAAAGCACTAAGCCAGTACGGCTATGTAGCACTTGAAAGGGATATGAGGATAAGGATTATCCTCATAACCTTCCACCACCACTTCCACACCTGCCAGTACCACTACATCTGCCAACACTACTTCCATACCTGCCAGTACCACTACATTTGCCACCACTACTTCCACACCTGCCTGTACCACTACATTTGCCACCACCACTTCCACACCTGCCTGTACCACTAAATCTCCCACCACTACTTCCACACCTGCCAGTACCACTACATTTGCCACCACCACTTCCACACCTGCCTGTACCACTAAATCTCCCACCACTACTTCCACACCTGCCAGTACCACTACATTTGCCACCACTACTTCTACACCTGCCAGTACCACTACATTTACCACCACCACTTCCACACCTGCCAGTACCACTATATTTGCCACCACCACTTCCACACCTTCCAGTACTACTATATCTGCCACCACTACTTCCACACCTGCCAGTACCACTGCACCTCTGACCACAACTTCCACACCTGTCTGTACCACAACACCTCCCACCACCACTTTCACACCTGCCAACACCACTACGTCTTTGACCACCACTTCTACACCTGCCTGTACACCAACATCTCCCACCACCACTTCTACATCTGCCTATACCACTACATCTCTAACCACCATTTCCACACCTGCCAGTACCACTACATCTCCCCACCACCACTTCCACACCTGTCAGCACCACTACATCTCCGACCACCACACATCTGACCATCACACCACTGCCACACCCCCTCCACACCACCACTATTACTACAACACCACCACTACAACACCACCACCACCACTACAACACCACCACCACCACTACAACACCACCACTACCACTACAACACCACCACCACCACTACAACACCACCACCACTACAACACCACCACCACCACTACAACTGCACCACCACAACCACTACAACACCACCACCACCAATACAACACCACCACCACCACAACCACTACAACACCACCACCACCACTACAACACCACCACCACTACAATATCACCACTACAACACCACCACCACCACAACCACTACAACACCACCACCACCACTACAATATCACCACTACAACACCACCACCACCACTACAACACCACCACCACTACAATATCACCACTACAACACCACCACCACCACTACAATACCACCACCACCACTACAACACCACCACCACCACCACCACCACCACTACAACACCACCACCACCACTACAACACAACCACCACTACAATACCACCACTACAACACCACCACCACCACCATCACCACTACAACACCACCACCACTACAACACCACCACCACCACCACCACCACCACCACCACCACCACCACCACCACCACCACTACAACACCACCACCACTACAATATCACCACTACAATACCACCACTACAACACCACCACCACTACAATATCACCACTACAACACCACCACCACCACAATACCACCACTACCACTACAATACAACCACTACAACACCACCACCACTACAACACCACCACCACTACAATATCACCACCACCACCACCACCACTACAATACCACCACCACCACTACAATACCACCACTACAACACCACCACCACTACAACACCACCACCACTACAATATCACCACCACCACCACCACCACCACTACAATACCACCACTACAACACCACCACCACCACCACCATCACCACTACAACACCACCACCACTACAATACCACCACTACAACACCACCACCACTACAACACCACCACCACTACAATACCACCACCACCACCACCACCACCACCACTACAATACCACCACCACCACCACCACCACCACCACTACAATATCACCACTACAATATCACCACCACCACCACCACCACCACTACAATACCACCACCACCACCACCACCACTACAATATCACCACCACCACCACCACCACTACAACACCACCACCACTACAACACCACCACCACTACAATATCACCACCACCACTACAACACCACCACCACTACAATACCACCACTGCAACACCACCACCACTACAATATCACCACCACCACTACAACACCACCACCACTACAATACCACCACTACAACACCACCACCACTACAACACCACCACCACTACAACACCACCACCACTACAATACCACCACTACAACACCACCACCACTACAATATCACCACCACCACCACCACCACCACTACAACACCACCACCACCACCACCACCACCACCACCACCACCACTACAATACCACCACCACCACCACTACAACACCACCACCACCACCACCACCACCACCACCACCACCACCACCACCACCACCACCACCACTACAACACCACCACCACCACACCACTCTCCCAGAATGAAATCATCAAATTTACACACACCTCCAAGGTTCGCTGTAACCATATACAGCCCAACACACAAGCCCTAAATCAATACCGCTTAGTCGATGTTGATTGAATCTGGAGGAGCTCTCCCTGCCCCTCATCCCCCCATTCCGGGGCTCGAAGCCGTCTGCTGTGACTCTCTACACACACACAACTATAATATATATGAAACGCTGACCCACGGTGATTATAACTGAATCTTAAGGGAAAGGGATCAGGATCTGTTAAGGGAGTTATGAGCCTATATGGATCTTATATTTTGTTTCCCATGATGTTATACTCGGCAGCAACAGTAGAGGTGGTGTAGGGGTCACTGGAGTCGTAGCAGTGGTAGCAGTGCCGGATGTATCACTGCCATTGCTAGCAATATTCGTTGTAGTAGCTATGTCAGTTGTAGAAAATGTAGTTGTAGTGCTATTTGTAATAATAATAATAATAGCAGTAGTTACTTGAGTAGCAGAAGTGATTGTTAGTCGGATTAGGATTAATACTGCTAGTAGTAATGCGGTAATAGTGGGAATGGTAGGCGCTGTAGTAATTGTTGTAGTAGTAGCAGTAGTAGAAATAACAGCAGCAGTAGCTACAGTAGTAGTAGTATTAGATGTTGTTATTGTTGTTCTTGTAATGGTAGTTATAGTAGTAGTAAAAGCAATAGTATCAGAAATATTAGATAGGATCAAGTTTAGGTTAAACACCAAATAAACTTAAATTTAACTTAATACCAGAATATATATATATAAACACATCTGGTCTCATTAAACGCTGATGATGCATGACAACGATCCTGCACACCTGCAGTTGTTGGTGTTGCGTCACGCAAGACTCTCTTACACTATAATTACAAACCAGGGCATGTTTGATTTAGTTTAAGATGAGATTAATTAAACAAAAAATTCATTCGTGGTTAATTGCCCGTGTAAAATTTGTGAAGTTTTTCCGGGGCAAGAAAAGATTATGTTCACCAAAACTCGGTTATTCCGTAATTGGAACCCGTGACGTGATTAAGGAAATATAGCACGCAATGGTTGGTAGAGAGGTGAAATGTCAATAATTCACGTGAAATGTTAATAAGTGAGCTCCCAATAACACTTTTGGAGCTCATGTGCTACCATGTTCAAGCGACACTATGACACTCCAGATAGTTACGGTATTTCATAGTTAGTCTGAAGAACAAACTTCCGCTGCATTAAGCGGATGTAGAAGTGGAATGATTGACTTCTGCCTCATTGCGGTGACAGGAGTTGGTCTAATAAGCTGAGGAATATGGAGTTATAGCCCCGCTCCTGTATCAGGTTAAGTCCTTTACTGGCTCACCATAGGCCGTGCTACTTGGAACTTTTTATTCCCAGTAGCTGAATCTAAAACAACAGACTATTGCCTGTGTATGTCATTTGAGCACCAAGACGTTAGGCTTGAGTACCCAGCTGATAAACAAAGTCTTATGGCAATTCATTTATTTCATTTATTTGCAGGCGATGAGTCACAATATCGTGGCTAAAGTAAATTGACCAGACCATACACTAGAAGTTGAAGGGACGACGACGTTTCGGTCCGTTCTGGATCATTCTCAAGTCGATTGTGAATATGGTCCATTAAATACTGATGATGACAATCGACTTAAGAATGGTCCAGGACGGACCGAAAAGTCGTCGTCCCTTCACCTTCTAGTGTGTGGTCTGGTCAACTTCATTTATTTATTATACACCCCCTAGAGTGCCGAAATGATGGGGTTTAAATGAAATAATATTTATTTTTTTCATTTTTGTTATGTCTCGTATTACGTCATATATATATATATATATATTGTTATTTCAAATATTTTCCCTGAAATCACTTTTATCACTTATGTGAAATAATGCTGTTATTTGTCTTAGTATCCACGAAGTCATGTTGTTAATAGTTATTCATTGGTAACATCATATAGTGTTATTAAACTCCACAGACACTATAGAATTGTGTTGAGAGTGCAAGATTTGTTCTTGGTTAAGACACACACTATGTATATTATTTTTTTAGTGTTATTTATGAACCAGATTATATGTGGGAAAAAATATATTTTTCTATATATATGATGTGTATAGTCATTATTTGCAAATACATAATTATTACACTTAGAGGGTCAATGATACAGAATTTTTCCTCTGCACAGAATGTTATATTATTGCTGTAGTTCACATCTTGTAGTAAAGTAACGAGAATCAACTGAGTGTTTTGCTTTCTGATAAATATTTACCACCCAAATTTGAGTATTTAATCTAAGTCTGCAATAAATCATATTTATGAAATGACTTGCCTGCGCTGCAAGAATCTGATATGCATGAATTACCTGCGAGTCTTGAAAATCTCTGAAAGCTTAATCTAAGTGTACAAATATTATCATACTATGATTTATATATATATATATATATATATATATATATATATATATATATATATATATATATATATATATATATATATATATATATATATATATATATATATATATATTTATATTTATATTTATATATATATTCGTTGATGGCGCCCTGCTGCTTATGCATTGTTAATCGTCTGGAAAGAGACGTTGTTGTCTTGCCTATATACTGAGCTATTTGGGGCGTACAGTCCCTAAGTGGGCATTTAAAGGCATAGACGACGTTGGTCTCCTTCAAAGCGTTCAGCTTGGTGTTTTTGGAGTTTTTCATGAGTAGAATGGCCTCTTTTTGGTTTTATAATAAGTAGTATTAAATAATAATTTTATAATGAGTAGATTGGCTGTTTTTTGGGTTGCATAATAAAACCAAAAACCCGGCCAATCTACTCATGAAAAACTCCCCAGACTACAAGCAAAACGCTTTGAAGGAGACCAACGTCGTCTATGCCTTTTAATGCCTACCTGGGGACTGTAAGCCCCAAAGATCTCAGTATAGAGGCAAAACAACATTCTCCTTCCAGACGACTAACAATGCATAAGCTTCAGGGCGCCATCAAGGAACATATAATCTCTTATCACAACCAGACCATCACCAGAGAAATCTTAACAAACAACAGAGAAATCATCGATAGGTACAGCGATAGCAGGTGGCTCGACATCAGCGAGGCACTACACATCAAAAAGTCAACACCAGCAATCAACAGCCAATTAATGCACAACTATATTCCACACACTTCAATGCATCGTATGAGCCAATAGGCCCTCTGCAGTTACTTCCATTCTCATGTACCCACCTCACCCAAACCAATAAAAAGCGAGGGTTATGTCAAATGGTTCAAGAAATACAGAATGTACAATATATATATATATATATATATATATATATATATATATATATATATATATATATTTATAAAAAAGGGAAGGGAGTACCACCTCTGGCTGGAAGAAGGGGGACCCATAGCCTCGGAGGAAACCACACATAACGCATTGGAGGGAATGTAGGTCCCCTCCAATACAGTTTCTGTGTGCTTTTCTCCTACCACCCCCCCTCCCTTTTTTTTTATAATATATACATATATATATATATATATATATATATATATATATATATATATATATATATATATATATATATATATATACATATATATATATATATATTATTAAATATGACCGAAAAAGTAAGATTAATAATTCTAACACGAATTTTCTCAATCTTTCGTACATTACGCTTCACTGTTGGAGGTAAATCAAAAATCACTTCTCCAAAATTCATTTTTATTTCTAGTCTGACGCGACACGGGCGCGTTTCGTAAAACTTATTACATTTTCAAAGACTTCACAAATACACAACTGATTAGAACGTATCTCTGATTTTATATCTACATTTGAGTGAGGTGGGAAGGGTGATGTGGCATTAACACAAGACAGAACAGGAGGGGATATTAATAGGGTATTAAAAGTATCAACACAAGACAGAACAGAAACAATGGGTATTGAATAGAAGTGTTTGTAGAAAGCCTATTGGTCCATATTTCTTGATGCTTCTATATTGGAGCGGAGTCTTGAGGTGGGTAGAATATAGTTGTGCAATAATTGGCTGTGCAGCCAATTATTGCACAACTATATTCTACCCACCTCAAGACTCCGCTCCAATATAGAAGCATCAAGAAATATGGACCAATAGGCTTTCTACAAACACTTCTATTCAATACCCATTGTTTCTGTTCTGTCTTGTGTTGATACTTTTAATACCCTATTAATATCCCCTCCTGTTCTGTCTTGTGTTAATGCCACATCACCCTTCCCACCTCACTCAAATGTAGATATAAAATCAGAGATACGTTCTAATCAGTTGTGTATTTGTGAAGTCTTTGAAAATGTAATAAGTTTTACGAAACGCGCCCGTGTCGCGTCAGACTAGAAATAAAAATGAATTTTGGAGAAGTGATTTTTTATTTACCTCCAACAGTGAAGCGTAATGTACGAAAGATTGAGAAAATTCGTGTTAGAATTATTAATCTTACTTTTTCGGTCATATTTAATAATATATGTCTACAGGAAAGACTGCTACCAAAATATACATATATATATATATATATATATATATATATATATATATATATATATATATATATATATATATATATATATATATATATATATATATATATATATGTCGTACCTAGTAGCCAGAACTCACTTCTCAGCCTACTATTCAAGGCCCGATTTGCCTAATAAGCCAAGTTTTCCTGAATTAATATATTTACTATAATTTTTTTCTTATGAAATGATAAAGCTACCCTTTTCACTATGTATGAGGTCAATTTTTTTTTATTGGAGTTAAAATTAACGTAGATATATGACCGAACCTAACCAACCCTACCTAACCTAACCTAACCTATATATATAGGTAAGGTTAGGTTAGGTAGCCAAAAAAAGCTAGGTTAGGTTAGGTTAGGTAGGTTAGGTCGACGAAAAAACATTAATTCATGAAAACTTGGCTTATTAGGCAAATCGGGCCTTGCATAGTAGGCTGAGAAGTGAGTTCTGGCTACTAGGTACGACATATATATATATATGTTGTACCTATTAGCCAGAACTCAGTACTCTGCCTACTATGCAAGACGCGATTTGCCTAATAGGCCAAGTTTTCCTGAATTTATGTATTTTTCTAGTTTTTTTCTTTATGAAAAGATAAAGTTATTCATTTCACTATTTATGAGTAAATTGTATTTTATTGGAGTTAAAACTATATATATATAATATAAATATATATATATATATATATATATATATATATATATATATATATATGTCGTACCTAATAGCCAGAACGCACTTCTCAGCCTACTAATCAAGGCCCGATTTGCCTAATAAGCCAAGTTTTCATGAATTAATGTTTTTTCGTCTACCTAACCTACCTAACCTAACCTAACCTAGCTTTTTTTGGCTACCTAACCTAACCTTACCTATAAATATAGGTTAGGTTAGGTTAGGTAGGGTTGGTTAGGTTCGGTCATATATCTACGTTAATTTTAACTCCAATAAAAAAAAATTGACCTCATACATAGAGAAAAGGGTTGCTTTATCATTTCATAAGAAAAAAAATTATAGTAAATATATTAATTCAGGAAAACTTGGCTTATTAGTCAAATCGGGCCTTGAATAGTAGGCTGAGAAGTGAGTTCTGGCTACTAGGTACGACATATATATATATATATATATATATATATATATATATCAATGTCAGACCACGGAGGAAAAATGAAACAGGAATGAAAGAGGAATTTCCTCCGTGGTCTGACATTGTCACATTCTTAATCACGTGTTTATTTTCGTGATACACACACACACATATATATATATATATATATATATATATATATATATATATATATATATATATATATATATATATATAATTATATATATATATATATATATATATATATATATATATACATATATATATATATATATATATATATATATATATATATATATATATATATATATATATATATATATATATATGTATATATATATATATATATATATATATATATATATATATATATATATATATATATATAACTCACACCCCAGAAGTGACTCGAACCCATACTGCCAAGAGCACTCTGCTGGCGTACAAGATCCCTTAAGCGCTCGACCAACACGACCAGACAAAAGAGGATGGTAGCCGAGGCTATTTCCATCCCCCCGCTGGCACTCGGTTGGTAATCCTGGGCATGGTATTTTATCAAATCATCTCATTCTTTGGGGCACACGTGAGGAACACAAATGCGAACAAGCCTGAATGGTCCCCAGGACTATATGGAACTGAAAACTCGCATTCGAAAATTCGCATTTGTGTTCCTCACGTGTGCCCCAAAGAATGAGGTGATTTGATAAAATACCATACCCAGGATTACCTACCGAGTGCCAGCGGGGGGATGGAAATAGCCTCGGCTACCATCCTCTTTTGTCCGGTCGCGATGGTCGAGCGGTTAAGGGATCCTGTATGCCAGCAGAGTGCTCCTGGCTGTATGGGTTTGAGTCACTTCTGGGGTGTGAGTTTTCAGTTGCATATAGTCCTGGGGACCATTCAGGCTGTATGTTCTGTATTTCTTTCCTTGGAAAGTAAATCACTGTCTGAGTGATTTACTTGTTGTCCAGTCACTATTGGTTTGTGAAACGCAGCGCATTTTATCAAGTATTTTGGTAAGTAAAATGTTGGTAAGTTAGTGAGTAATACTTGCACATAACATCTGCATATTGAATGGATAGCATACCACTCAGAACACCAAGAAAGAAAAAGAAGAGGCAGGACAGGATTCCTTTTGATATCAAAAGTGATATCAAGGAATCATGTCTCTGATCCCAAAATTTACTGGATAAAATAACATCAATGTTTATTGATGTATGTACATTATATCTCAAATCAAATCAAATATTTGCTTTCCAAATATTCGTAATATATTTTGGTCACAGAGCTTTTCTCTGACTTGGTAAACACAAATTAATCATTAAATTATTTGATGCTGAAATTCAGTTTTTTTTTTAATAAACTTCTAATATATGGGCAATATAATGCCTCAGTAAAAAATAATTCCTTCTTTCCACCGGAGCGTGATTCTTAATCGTAAAGGAACTCAATTGGTATTTTTGTGATTTTTGTTTAATGTATATTAAAATGTTTGGATTATTTCTATATTAAAAGCTTTATCGAAGTTTATTTTATCGGAAAGCCATACTCACATATACAATAAGTAACAGAAAGAAATATAATTTTAAAATTTCACATGTTTTACATTTATTAATCAAATTAAAAGACATACAATTAATTAAGGCTAATCTAAACATTAATTAACACGAATCCAAACATTTATGATTTGTGATCTTAACAAGGATAACTCCTAATTTTATTAATTTGTCCATCAATATGATTATATTAACAAAACTACCTGGATATATATAGTTCGATATAATCTCAAACTCAATGACAAATAATGTTATCTTTTTTATCCATATTCTCATGATTTTTATGTACAAAATTATTACTTTTGTGTTACTTGTTTATATAAAATTTAAATTTGCTTAAATGTTTTTTAATGTTTATAAGCTGAGTTCAATTGGACATTAATAATAGGTCACAACTACGGTCACCTGTTTCAGATATTCATTCTCATCAAATCTGGGAAACATCCAAGAACCAGCCGAGAAATATGTATGATTTTCTGATCGCTATTTGTAATTAACAAAAAGTATTTTTTACTGTAAATAATCTCTAAAACGTCCCTTCACATTATTCTTTTTGCTTCTTTTCCAATGAAAAAAGTAGATACTTAGTAATTTTTATCAAAAGCGTTCCATAAACCTTTAAAATGGTAGAAAACTTTACTTCCGTTTTATGTTTGGTTTCTAGTAAAACAAATTTAAGTAAGAGATAAGCTTATGTTGTTGAAGAAAAATTACTGTATCAAAGGAAAGTAGCTATTTTATTCAGGTATATTATTCAGACATATTAAATTTACAATTGGATTACTGTAACCCATTTACATGTTCTTTTTAGACTTTTACAGTACTATATGAATTCATCAAAAATATGTAACTTGAAAGAAGTTTATATTTTACTTATTTTAAGATCCTGAGAGTACAAGTCATCATGACCTGCCAAAAGATATATGTTGTAGTATGATAGAATACTTGTACACTAGTAATCATAATAGTAGTAGTGGTTGTAGTAATATTAGTTGAAATAGAAGTATCAAATGTAATGATAATATTGGTGAGTGTAACGGTATAAGTGATAGTATTAGTAGCAGATTTAATAGTAGAATTAATCTATCTGTTATAATGTATGTAGTAAGGTACTAATATTAAAAGAATGACAAACATCAATAGTATTAGGGAGAAAATCAGTACGATCCATGAAGAGGATTGGAACGTGTACACTGGGTACTCCCAAGCACACGCCTTGAACCCCTAGGCCACGATATGCAGCAAAAGTAATCCAAACCTGAGATTCAACTGAATCCTATAGGGTTCCCGAGGCGACTGTTGATCCTAAGTTAAGATTTCACCCATTACCCGCATTCACTCGGGTGTGGTATGGGCCTTCTACCCCCGCCCTTAATTTTTTACGACGGGGGCCTGACGGCTGAGTGGACAGCGCTCGGGGTTCGTAGTCCTAAGGTTTCGTGTTCGGTCCCCGGAGGAGGCGGAAACAAATGGGCAGGGTCTCTTTCACCCTGATACTCCTGTTCACCTAACAGTAAATAGGTACCTGGGAATTAGACAGCTGCTACAGGCTGCTTCCTGGGGATGTGTAACAAAAAGGAGGCCTGGTCGAGGACCGGGCCGCGGGGACGCTAAGCCCCGAAATCATCTCAAGATAACCCAGCGCTTATCTTCACATGCACAAGGCAATCATATTAATTGAACGTGATGTATCAATGATAAAATTAGTAGGAACTATGATTTGGGATCAGACGGTGACCCCTAGAGGATACAGGTGAATCCCAGGTTACATAACTATTGTGGCATATCGTGGGCTAGTGGTTTAAGGCGCGTGCATCTGAGTACACGCTCTGCAGGTTCGAAATCTTTCCATGGCTCCTACTATTTTTCCCATTGATACATCACGTTAATATGTTTTTTTGCAAGTCTTACTAGTAAAAGTGGTAGCATTGCAACAGTGCCACCCAGCAAGCCGTGGGCTCCCAGCAAGCAGCACCTCAGTATACTACAGCTTTCCTCACTGTGGTGAAGGTGCTCAGGAAATCCAGTTGAATCAGAGACGATTCGTTGTGTATAGAGTCGTGGTATTCTCTGGGATGAGGAGGAGGATGAGGATGAGGATGAGGAGGGAGTCGCCAACTAGCCCGCCCGATTCCTAAATATAAGTTTCTTTTGGTGCACAAATGGGCGCGGCGAGAGACAGAGACGGGATGACCTCTGGGGGACATCGCTGGCATAGCAAATAAAGGAGGAATTTGCTAGTTCACACAGGACAGACATTTTCAGCGCGACATGTGCACAGTGATTAGCCTTTGTTTGGATCTTAATCTTGAGCAGTTACTTGGTGATATAGTTTTTCTAAGGTTTCATTATTTAGGGTAAAGATTTTAGGTTCACTTTTAGCTCTTTCTGGCGACGGATGCGTGGCTACTATTGCGGCCCATTAAGCCGTTGTTGTAAGTGTAACTGTTCTCTGAATCACCAACAAGCGTCTTTCTCAGCAACAGCTGCATAGGCATTCGGTGTCTTGGAAACAGTTCAGATATTTGATCTATTCAAGAATTTAGTATGATTGAGAAAATCCACTGGGGCTGTGAGGGGGGGCTCGAACCTGCGACCAAGACATAGCCAAGCCACTTACACACATATTTAGGTTCACGACCGCACCACAGCCCTAGTGGAGATTCTCTTTGATATATATGATGTAAATGGGATTTCTATGAGTTACTTTGCTTCTATTATGCATCATAACAACAGCTACAATTCAGTCTACGAAATTTGTGGGTTTCGTTCAAACGTGTGATAGCGATCAACTCTTAACAGTCATCACATAGACGCGTGAACTCACTGCACTCTCTGACTAATGCGTTCACCAAGTGCTCTTTTGAACACAATTACCCCAATCTTCAATGAACATAATCACCACTCGGTCTGACGAACGCAATCACCAAATGCTCAAATTTTTTTATTATGTCACGATGTAGTCCCAGTATTAATATTAGTTTCGATTTAGTATTTCTAAGTAATTGAAGTAAGTAGACAAGATAAGGCTGTTTCAGTGCACTAAAAGTAACCATGTGAGGCACGCTACCCGCAGTTGTCAACTTGCAAAATTACAGAATTTGATAGTGTTCATGTGTGTGTGTGTGTGTGTGTGTGTGTGTGTGTGTGTGTGTGTGTGTGTGTGTGTGTGTGTGTGTGTGTGTGTGTGTGTGTGTGTGAGTATCAACAAGATTGACAGTGTTAGTGTTAAAACGCGTGTCAGCAAAAGTGTCAAAAAAAAATTTCAAGAAAAGTGTGAACACGATTGCCCAAACTAGTGACAAAAAGAGTGTCAACACCAGAGTCAAAACGAGTGTCACCATAAGTGTCAAGACGGGTGTCAACACCAGAGTGTCAACACAAGTGACAGAGGAGACAACATGCCCTCTCCCCAGCTCCATAATCCGGTCCCACACCTCTACATTAAACACCATCCCTTACCTGACCTCCCGCAAGGGCACACACACTGCCTTATGGGCTCCGTGGAGAGAACAGACGAGGAACAAAGGAGAGAGAGAGAGAGAGAGAGAGAGAGAGAGAGAGAGAGAGAGAGAGAGAGAGAGAGAGAGAGAGAGAGAGAGAGAGAGAGAGAGAGAGAGAGAGCGAGAGAGAGAGAGAGAGAGAGAGAGAGAGAGAGAGAGAGAGAGAGAGAGAGAGAGAGAGAGAGAGAGAGAGAGAGAGAGAGAGAGAGAGAGGACACCTCTCGAACCAAGAGGTCCAGACAAGAACAGATGTTTAGAGATGTGTTCAGCCAAAGAAATACTCAGATTTGGTATAAACATTAATACGTTTAAGCACAGTTGGTGAATAATTTGTGCCTTACTCAGCTCAACAGTCCCATACAACACTAGCCTTGCAGCCACCATATACATCTGTCTAGTTTAACAGCCACCATTCACATCTGTCCGGTTTAACAGCCACCATACACATCTGTCCGGTTTAAAAGCCACCATACACATCTCTCCGGTTTAAAAGCCACCATACACATCTGTTCGGTTTAACAGCCACCATACACATCTGTCCGGTTTAAAAGCCACCATACACATCTGTTCGGTTTAACAGCCACCATACACATCTGTCCGGTTTAACAACGTGATCGTTGAAATGTTGTTAGACCAGGCAGATGAGGTCTAACAAATGAGACGTCAATCCATTAGTATAACGTCTGGCAATATCAAGGGCTTCATCACCCATGATGAAGTTCATATCATTGTCAACATTCATTGTTTTGATGAGCTTGTTGTCCTGGAAACATTGGTTAATGACAAGACTCCTGAAAACTTTGCGATGATTGCCGGTTATACCTCATGGATGTAAGACCTAAGATAGAAGAGTTGCAGTATGCTGGAGTATATCTGTGCGCACCCGACGCACAGTAGTAGGTTCGAAGAGTAAGACCAAGATGTAATGTGGTCATCCTGTTCTTCTGCGATGAACAAATAAATGCATAAAACTAGAACATTAATAATGCAATGTACAGACCTCAGTGGCAAGGGCTTTCCATGTCAACTTCCATATGGACAATCTAGTGTATTGCAAGAGTGGAAGGGTGGTCTGAGGTGGAATTCCTGGACGACAGAAGCCAGAGTGCATGGGAGAATTATGTGAAACCCATGGTTCGGCTTCAGTGGAAGCCTCTGGAACACTCGTGGGTTCAGCAGAACCTTCAAGTGACCATCTAGACCCCTGCTAATTTTTTTTTTTTTTTTTTTAGATATATACAAGAGTTGTTACATTCTTGTACAGCCACTAGTACGCGTAGCGTTTCGTTATAATAAAAATAATAATGAACAAATCCATAGGAGCCTTGATGAGGGTTCGAACCAATGCGCTGGGTGTTCCCATGCGTGCTCTAGTCGACTGCACAAGGACATGGTAAAAATAATTGCAACCAGGGTTACTACTGCACCCACAATTGTAGGTTCATCCTACCACAGTAATACCAATGGTCTTTATGTTTTTGGGTAAATGTTTTCTTCTTGGGGATGAAGTGATTTGCTTCTCTATGCATTGCATTTACTGAATCTTTTTCCATATCTTCAGTGTTGTCAGGTGGAGTGTAGTTTTGGTGCCAAACTTCAACAGATTCCTGAAATTTCATCTAATCTGCGAATCTAAGAATGGAAACCAATTTACCAGCCTTAGGAAACAGGATCAAACAAAGAATAGTCACACTAACAGCAAATATTTTTACAACCACCGCCAAACTGTCAGTCAAAAATTGCGTACCAAAATTGCTTCACAGAAACCTTCAATATAGAACAAGTGCATGGGCTCATAATCTGGTCAAGATTCTAGAAAAAGTGGACTTGAAACGGACCATTAGAAACAAAGGAGAAGATAGACCATATCAACACTTTCGGCAGCCTCCTCCATGGGAAGAATCGAGTCTGAAGATAATCACTGAAGGATTACCAGTTAAAAAAAATCAGAATGTGACTCGCAGAGGCTCAAAGCAGACATATAGAGCAAAAATTTTAAATCTTCTCAATACCTACAACCATTCACATATTCACAGACTGATCAGTTGAATCATAAAAAGATTCTGCTGGAAAAACAGTTTGCACTAACAACCATGAAGTTTACTTAGCATGAGTAGTGGATGCTCAACATTGTAAACATAATTATATGCCCTGAAGGAGGCCATAAATTATGCAATTGAGAATAATTTACATGATGTCATCATTCATACAGACTCCAAATCTTCTCTCCAGGCATTGTTATCCAGCCAGTACCGAGATAATATAAAACTCATCACTGAAATCTTACATATAGGAAAAGAAGCACACAATCTGGGGCTGTAAATCAGCCTAAATATGATACCAAGTCACATTGGAATAGATGGTAATGAAAAGGCAGATTCACTAGCAAAAACTGCCACTGCTCTACCTGTTGTACAGGTTAAAATACCTCCAAGTTTCTCACAGATTAAGGAACAAATCAAGAAGAAAATACTCCCAAATGTCAAAAGTCGCCACAAAAGCAAAGTAGCGGAAGGAAGAGCCACTGCGATATGGTACGAACAAGCCACTGGGAATTACTCTTTCAAGCCTGGCAACGTGATATCCAGACGTGCAGAAGCCATACACAGACTCAGAATTGGTTACAAGTGCTGCTGGGAGGTAATAAACCCAATTGTTAAAGATTGTCATATCAGTGAAACAGATGCAGAGGCGCCACTATTGCATTACTTACTGGAATGTGAAGCAACTGAAGCCCTACCCATCAAACTCAACATTAATCCAACGACAGCAGCTGCATTAGATGCAAAATCCACAGCGACTACAATGGTTAGAAATGCAGTTGAAGAATGGGACACATTAGTGAACACTGTGCATCTACATCCGCCACAAAGATAATGTTATTAAAACAAGACTAAAACCAGTGCGCTAAAACAGAAGCGAAAAAGAAACAAGGGAGGAGGGAACCCCGTCTCCATTTAAAACTTTGACCCCAAATATCACAGTAACAAAATATCAAAGTAACAAGGTTATCGCAAATAACCGAACTCAATTACGAGCCGAACTCAATTATAGCCCGTGCTACATGCACATTTCGTTCTCAGTAGCTAAAAACTAAATCAACAAGAATGTGGGTGCAGTATTAAGCTAGGCTGCAGTTCTTTTGACTATGTTCTGGTGCAGTCGACTAGAGCGCGCCTGGGAACACAGAGCATAGGTTTGAACCCTCATCAAGGCTCCAGTGGAATTGTTCATTGATATATGACGTTAATGTGATTTCTCTCTGTAATAATAATAATAATATATTATTTAGGTACATTCAAACAAAATGAGTTACAAGCAGAAGTTAAATTTGATCTTTAAATGAGCCAACACCAGGGAGTACAAATAGTACACGAAGGCGTGAAGTATTATGTACTGCGTGGTGTTGGCCACGCAGCAACAATATAGTACAAAAGGATAAGAAGACACGCAGAGGGCATATTGGTAGCCTCGTTGCGTACCATCCTGTAGACAATTCGAGCACCTCGCACCATCAGGCAATTTACTCTTAAAATCAATTAACATTTGCGACGGACTGTGACAGTGTAGCAGCGGGCTCGTTCAGGCTATAGGGTCAGGGGAGGTTTTCAGTGACGTATTACTCCCAATATAATGACATTTATTATATCATTCAGAATTAATTATCAGTGTAGAAATGAGAAGCAAGAGCCTGGAATATTGTTATCAAGAAACCAATGTATAGCGACCAGATCTATGATAATTAAAGAAGTTCTAAAAGTACAAAAGTGGGCTACTAATTTGTGACAGAAGTTACGAAACAGATTATCATAGCGTTTGTTAGGTACTAAGGACTAATATCTGATAACTGAACCACCTCTTAGAAGACATGATACCTCTGAAGAAGCTGATTTTACTTCTCACTTTTCACGCAGGATAAATTAGCCGCAGACGCGTTCTTCTCTGATTAGATGTATTTCTCTGATAATATTTGCGAATGTAGTTTATTAGCTATTAGAAAACTATAAATATTTACAGATTGGCTCTTATAATTAATAAAAGATTAGAAAATGCAGTTTTATCCTGGCTAATTAAGGGGTCTTTTTATCATGAGGTTATCTTGATATAATTTCGGGGCTCAGCGTCTTCACGGCCCGGTCCTCGACCAGGCCTCCTTTTTGTTACCCACCCCCCAGGAAGCAGCCCGTAGCAGCTGTCTAACTCCCAGGTACCTATTTACTGCTAGGTGAACAGGGTTATCAGGGCGATAGAAACTCTGCTCATTTTTTTCCGCCTCCACCGGGACTCGAACCCGGAACCTTAGGACTACGTATACCTAGCTAGGCCCCTCGAGCCAAGGAAACGAATATAATTACTATACATAATTTGGACAAAAACCAAAATTGCTAACTCTGAACACGAGAAATATCTATCGTCCTGATTAGTATTAATCTTCAACCAAATAATTAAACCATAAATGTTCTAATTCAGACGAGCAAGATATTGGGCAAAATTTCGCGAAGCTCTAGGAATGATACATCAAATATTTTTGATTGGCTTTCATACTGTCCTGATGGGCCCATTAAATTTGTAGAACCATAATACACATCTGTAAATCTCTGTTCACATCACTAGATGCATAATACACATTTCTAAACCTCTGTTCACATCTCTAGATGCTTAATATATATGTATAAGCTGTAAATATATGTATACATCTCTTGAGCCAGAATATACATATGTGAATCTATGTTTACATCTCTAGAGCAATAATACATGTCTGTAAATCTATGTACACATCTTTAGAGCCACGATATACATTTGTAAATCTACGTACACATCTCTAGAGCGTAATACACATATGTGAATCTCTCTTCAATTTTCTAGAGCAATTATACACATCAGTAAATCAATGTACACATCTCTAGAGCCACAATACACACCATCAAATATCTGCCCGAATACGTAGAGCCACGGTATACATCAGTATACCTCAGAACACATCTGTCAATCTCTGTATATATCTCTAGAGCCTCAGTGTGCATCTGTTGATCTCCATTACTCATTTACAAGATCCCAGTACTTATATGTAGAGCCCCAATATACATTTAGAAAATCACAATACATATATAACGCAAAATCACAGTTGTAGAGCGTCTGTACATATCTATAGAGCCTAGTATTTTCATGTATGTATGTATGTATTGTCTAGTTCACATCAGTAGAACTTGACAATGCATACATACATGGAGGGAGTGGGTAATGGTGGGGAGAGACGAAGGGACGGGGGAGTGGGGAATTGTGGGGAGTGGGGAATTGTGGGGGAGTGGGGTGGAGGACGAAGGGACGGGGGTGTGGGGGATGGTGGGGAGGACGAGGGGACGGGAAGTGGAGAATGGTGGGGTGGTGGTTCACCTGTATACATTATGTAGAGCCCTGCGCAGATCTGTACAGTCCTGAGGCAATCTGTCGAGTCTTGTACATACATATATATATATATATATATACATATATATATATATATATATATATATATATATATATATATATATATATATATATATATATATATCCCTGTTTTCACTTGCAGAACCCAATTCACATTTATAGAAAGCTACATACAGACCTGTATGTAGCAACATTAGTGGCTTCACTACAGTTCACTTCATTATCCTGAGCAGAACTGTAGAGCTCTGAGCTCTTCAGTAAAGCACAGTACATATATATAGATCCCTGTATACACCTGTAGAATACAATATGCATTTATAGAACACTGTATTTATATCTGTAGATCCCTGCACTCTATGTAAAGCCAAAACACATATCTGTTTATTAATAACCCACGATTTATTTTTTATTTTTATATTTATGAAACATTATATTCAAATTTGCGTAAGGCCTTATTCAACATAACGTAATCACTGCGAGATCAGTGTCGATATGACACAAATTAATACATTATTATGACGATGTCCAGCTACCTAACATTATATATATCTATATAAATAAAAATGGAAATGTTCGTTTGTTCAAAATCACGAATCTCCAAAAGTTCTTCGCCGATTACTTTGAAATTTTCACACAACATTCCATTCCCATCCGAGCAGGTTGTTATATACATACTATATAGATGTCACATCTGTGACGGAAGAAAAACATGTTTTTTTCTGAAAAACTGTAATTTTCATGTGTTTTTCATGTGAGGGAAATCTTCGAAACCTCTTTACCGATTGCTTTGAAATTTTAACACAACGTTGCATTCGAATAGGCGCGTCTTTTTATATATCTACTATATGCATGCCTCACCTGTGACAGGAAAAAACATGATTTTTTTTAAAAGAGCGCCATCTGTTGGACGCAAGAGCAACACACGCTGTAATTTCCGAAAGTTCTACACCGATTGCTTTGAAATTTTGACACAACGTTGCATTCGAATAGGCGCGTCATTTCATATACCTACTATATAGATGACACCCCTCTGACAGGTAAAAACATGCGTTTTTTAAAAAAGCGCCATCTGTTGCACATAATAGCAACATGCACGCTATACTAAATATGTCACGAATTAAATTTCAGTGTGTCCGATTGCATTGATAAATTTTCTTTTCATAGATTTCGATTTATTTTAAATTTTATTGAATTACTTTGTGTGACATTTTGTTGGAAAGGAGCTGTGTTGTATACCATACCGTTCATTTCGTAGGTATAGATGCTACACCTGTGACATGTAAACCAATGTTTTTCTTGAAAAACAATGCCATCTGTGGCATGTAAGAGTAACACACATGCTATACTAAATATGTTACATTCCATTTCAATGTTTCTGATTGCATTGATGAATTGAATTTTCATAGTTTTTTATTTATTTTCCTTTTGATTTAATTATTTTGTGGGAATTGCGTGGGAATTGAGCTGTGTTGTTTACCATACCGTTCATTTCGTTAGTATAGTTTATTGTTATATTTTTTTTCATATTTTCATTTCATTTTTTAACTGTTTTTCTTATATTTCAGTGATGGGAACATCAGATCACTTGATGTTCCCAATCTTCTGATGGGAACATCAGACCATTTGGGAAGGCATCGGACGAGGGAGTGGGGAATTGTGGGGATGACGAGGGGACGGAAGTGAGAGATGGTGGGGAGGACAAAGAGATAGGGGAGTGGGGAATGGTGGGAAGGAGGAGGGGATGGTGGAGCGGGGAATGGTGGAGAGGACGAGGGGACGGTGGAGTGTAATGGTTTGGAGGCTGAGGAGACAGGGAAGATTGCTGTGGCTCAGCAATGAACATACGTTGCTGAGCCACAGCAACGCGTGGCCGGGTACGGCTAGTATACATATGTATAAATATATGTTGTACCTAGTAGCCAGAACGTCATACTCGGCCTACTACGCAAGGACCGATTTGCCTAATAAGCCAAGTTTTCCTGAATTTATATATTTTTCTGATTTTTTTTCTTATGAAATGATAAATCTGGCTATTTCATTATTTATAAGTTAATTTGTTTAAATTTGAGTTAAAACTATGGTAGATATATGACCAAACCTAACCAACCCTACCTAACTTAACCTAACCAATCTAAACCTAACTTAAACTAACACAACTACGTCAATAATTTATGTTCCTAATATAATATAAAAATAATAATTAAAATCAACTAATTGGATACAATTTATTGAAAAGAAAACAAATTACTTGGCCTATTAGGCAAATCGGGACTTGCATAGTAAGCCAAGAAGTGCGTTCTGGCTACTAGGTACGACATATGTTTATATATATATATATATATATATATATATATATATATATATATATATATATATATATATATATATATATATATATATACAAATATATATATATATATATATATATATATATATATATATATATATATATATATATATATATATATATATATATATACAAATATATATATATATATATATATATATATATATATATATATATATATATATATATATATATACAAATATATATATATATATATATATATATATATATATATATATATATATATATGTCGTACCTAGTAGCCAGAACTCACTTCTCAGCCTACTATGCAAGGCCAAATTTGCCTAGTAAGCCTAGTTTTCATGAATTAATTGGTTTTCGACTACCTAACCTACCTAACCTAACCTAACCTTACTTTTTCGGCTACCTAACCTAACCTAACCTATAAAGATAGGTTAGGTTAGGTTAGGTAGGGTTGGTTAGGTTTGGTCATATATCTACGTTAATTTTAACTCCAATAAAAAAAAATTGACATCATACATAATGAAATGGGTAGCTTTATCATTACATAAGAAAAAAATTAGAGAAAATATATTAATTGAGGAAAACTTGGCTTATTAGGCAAATTTGGTCTTGCATATTAGGCTGAGAAGTGCGTTCTGGCTACTAGGTACGACATATATATATATGTCGTACCTAGTAGCCAGAACGCACTTCTTGGCCTACTATGAAAGGCGCGATTTGCCTAATAAGCCAAGTTTTCCTGAAATAATATATTTTCTCTAATTTTTTTCTTATGAAATGATAAAGCCATCCATTTCATTATGTATGAGGTCAATTTTTTTTAATTGCAGTTAAAATTTACTTAGATATATCACCAAACCTAACCAACCCTACCTAACCTAACCTAATCTATCTTTATAGGTTAGGTGCGGTTAGATACCCGAAAAAGTTAGGTTAGGTTAGGTAGTCGAAAAACAATTAAGTCATGAAAACTAGGCTTATTAGGCAAATTGGGCCTTGCATAGTAGGCTGAGAAGTGCGTTCTGGCTACTAGGTACGACATATATATATATATATATATATATATATATATATATATATATATATATATATATATATATATATATATATACCAGAGGTGGTACCCCCTATATATATATATATATATATATATATATATATATATATATATATATATATATATATATATATATATATATATATATATATATATATGTCGTACCTAGTAGCCAGAACGCACTTTTTGGCCTACTATGCAAGGCCCGATTTGCCTAATAAGCCAAGTTTTCCTGAATTAATATATTTTCTCTAATTTTTTTCTTATGAAATGATAAAGCTACCCAATTCATTATGTATGAGGTCAATTTTTTTTATTGGAGTTAAAATTAACGTAGATATATGACCGAACCTAACCAACCCTACCTAACCTAACCTAACCTATCTTTATAGGTTAGGTTAGGTAGCCGAAAAAGTTAGGTTAGGTTAGGTTAGCTAGGTTAGGTAGTCGAAAAAAACATTAATTCATGAAAATTTGGCTTATTAGGCAAATCGGGCCTTGCATAGTAGGCCAAAAAGTGCGTTCTGGCTACTAGGTACGACATATATATATATATATATATATATATATATATATATATATATATATATATATATATATATATATATATATATATATATATATATATTTATATATATATATATATATATATATTTATATATATATATATATATATATATATATATATATATATATTTATATATATATATATATATATATATATATATATATATATATATATATATATATATATATATATATATATATATATATATGTTCATATTTCAATGCTACTTTGACAACTTATTTTCTGCGAGAGAAAAAAAAATACTTTCATCTCAGCGATTCTTGACTTCATGCAAGCTTTTCCCTTATCATTTGTTGGTTCTTGTTCGGGGCGACATATCAACACTTTTTTGTATGCAGATTTAAATCAAATGCGGGACAAAAATACTGGTCTGGAGATCCTCGAAGTGGCCGCCTTAGGGGGGTGGTTGGATACGGTCAGATCATAAGGTCAAGAGCCAGTCATGGGGCCGAGGACTGATTGACTGGCGAAGGTCTGGATGGGTGGAGGCTGAGGACGGGTTCCAGCAGGGTATAACACGATGCGTCCACTGGTATAGTGGGCTATCTCACATCTCTATTTATAACCAGGCGTGTTCACTGTGGCAAACTGAGTCTTCCTTCTCACTGCATCATTCAGTTAAATTGCATATAAGTGATTTCCACGTACGTTCTCACGGAATTAGTGGCTCCACTACAGGTTACTGCTATATTAGTAGCCCTACTACAGGTTACTGCTATATTAGTAGCTCCACTACAGGTTACTGCTATATTAATGGCTCCACTACAGGTTACTGCTATATTAGTGGCTCCACAACAGGTTACAGCTATATTAGTGGCTCCACTACAGGTTACTGCTATATTAATGGCTCCACTACAGGTTACTGCTATATTAGTGGCTCCACTACAGGTTACTACTATATTAGTGGCTCCACTACAGGTTACTACTATATTAGTGGCTCCACTACAGGTTACTACTATATTAGTGGCTCCACTACAGGTTACCTCAATATTAGTGGCTCCACTACAGGTTACTACAATATTAGTGGCTCCACTACAGGTTACTACAATATTAGTGGCTCCACTACAGGTTACTGCAATATTAGTGGCTCTACTATAGGTTGTCACTAATCTTATATATATATATATATATATATATATATATATATATATATATATATATATATATATATATATATATATAACTGAAAACTCACACCCCAGAAGTGACTCGAACCCATACTCCCAGAAGCAACGCAACTGGTATGTACAAGACGCCTTAATCCACTGGGGACCATTCAGGCTTGTTCGCATATATATATATATATATATATATATATATATATATATATATATATATATATATATATATATATATATATATATATATATATCCAATGGTTTCGTCGAAGACATCATAAGAAGGAAAGTGAAACGCCATGCAACCTCTGAAGAGACAACTAACACAACACCTATACCCCCTATTAGACTATTTTACAGGAACTTCTTTTCCACAGCTCATAAAACGGAGGAAAGGGTCCTGAAAGATATTGTTAATAGGAACGTTATCCCTACAGACAAAAATCAGAGGATACAACTGACGATTTACTATAAAACCAGAAAAACGGCCAGCCTACTCATGAGAAACTCTCCAGACACAGAGCAGAACGCTTTAAAAGAGACCAACGTCGTCTATGCCTTCAAATGCCCACTTGGGGACTGTAAGCTCCAAAAAACTCAGTATATAGGCAAGACAACAACATCTCTTTCTAGGCGTTTAACGATGCATAAGCAACAGGGCTCCATTAAGGAACATATAATCTCTTCCCACAACCAAACCATCGCCAGAGAAATCCTAGTAAACAACACAGAAATCATCGATAGATACAGCGATAGCAGACGGCTTGACGTTTGCGAGGCACTGCACATTAAGAAGTCAACACCAGCAATCAACAGCCAATTAATGCACAACTATATTCTACCCACCTCAAGACTCCTCTCCAATATAGAAGCATCAAGAAATATGGACCAATAGGCTTTCTACAATCACTTCCATTTCAATACCCATTGTTTCTTGTTCTGTCTTGTGTTGATGAAATTAATACCCTATTAAATACCACCTCACCCCATCCACCTCACTCAAATGTAGATATAAACAAATATAGAGATATGTAAGTTCTATTCAGTTGTGTATGTGTAAACTAAAGTCTTTGAAAATGTAATAAGTTTTATGAAACGCGCTCAAGTGTCGCGTCAGACTAGAAATAAAAATGAATTTTGGAGAATTGATTTTTGAATTACCTCCAACAGTGAAAAGAAATGTACGAAAGATTGAGAAAATTCGTGTTAGAATTATTAATCTTACTTTTTCGGTCATATTTAATAATATATGTCTACAGGAAAGACTGCTTCCAAAATATACTAATATATATATATATATATATATATATATATATATATATATATATATATATATATATATATATATATATATATATATATATATATATATATTATATATATATATATATATATATATATATATATATATATATATGTATAATATATATATATATATATATATATATAATATATATATATATATATATATATATATATATATATATATATATATATATATATATATATATATATATATATTATATATATATATATATATATATATATATATATATGTCGTACC